>NC_033639.1:5065391-5100142 GCF_001540865.1 Ananas comosus | reverse complement strand
TATGTATAATATATGTCTATATATATTAATTAATATATATCCTTAATATACCCAAATCCGGGCTCATATATGGCCCATTAGGCCAGGCCTTGTTTAGGCCCGGGCCCAATTCCACCCCTACCTGCTATAGAGAGTGTAAACTGTTATTCATTAAAGCGTTCTCAGAATTGAACTTTGAAGGGATTGTTGTATATATTAAGAAACTCTTAGATCGTTAGGGCAATAGAGAAGCCAGAAATACTAAATGAAAACTTCTATTTGGAGCCACAGAATCTCATAATTTTTTACATTAATCTTCTATGGCAGAAGCTTCAGCAGGTTTTATTTGCAAAATATTCTGCTAAAATTGCTACCAGTGAAATCCCCATTAAACGTACTATCAAATATGCCATAAGTATCTGTTTGGTTTCGCTTGTAATACTTCTAGTTCTACTGCAGATGTAACCATACACTAAATCATGTTATAAGGTCTATTTCCGAAATTTTCTAGTACTTAAAAGCAAAATAAAAAAAAAAGTTTCATTTATCCAAAAATTTATATATTTGTATCCCCTTACTTTTGGACTTATTATTTTATTATTTTCTTTTCAGATTTTCCGCTGCCTAAACCCCTGAGGTCAAAGAACGATCGATCTCCAAATACATTCAAAGTTGACTTGATGTGGCAGTTTTGGAACTTCCTTAATTATGGATTTTTTTTTTGTTTGTGTAAAATTATCAATTTTCTCTTCTTTTCTTTTTTTCTTTTAATTTTATCCCTTCTATTTGTTGAGTGGGATCAAATTGTTTTGTTCAAATTGATGTATTTGCTTGTATATGCTAGCATTATCAATTAGTTGACCTATTTATTCGGCTTGTATCTTGAACTTAATTAGTTTGTTTTACTTTTCTAGGGTAACGCGTTGTTCTTTCCTTGTATTAGTTGTTTGATCAATGTGTAGGAATTGTGAAATGAGTTATTATGCGTGCTATATATATATATATATATATATAATATATCATATAATAAATATAATATATAGAGTCGGGCTACTATAACTTTTATGAGTATTGCGATCGCTCTTGTACTCATAAATTGGTTTTTCGATAGATAGACGGTTCCAAAATCGACGATTCATATCGTAAAATATTATCCCAAGAGGAAAACAATTAAACTTCTATATTAATTTCATATCACCATCAACCAACACTTCTCTGCAAGATCTCCATATATCTAAGTCTCTTTCTCTCTTTCCTTGTTCTTTCTCTCTCTTACTACTATTAAAATTATCAATTCTTAGAGTTTGTAGAGCACCATCCCCGGGTTTTGGGGGGTCCCCGCGCGCGCAGCAGCAGAGAGAGAGAGAGAGTACAAAGAAGAGAGAGGACAGAAACAAAGAGAGGGGGAGATGCAGAAGAGAGAGGAGAGAGAGAGAGGCCGAGTTCTCCATCCTCTGCGGCGCGCAGCTCAGGGGGTCAGTGCGGGCTCCCGCACATGCCCGCCCCGCCCTGCACCTCGCCCCCACTAACCGCGCCCCCGGTTCTCTGGCTTACTCTCTCTTCCCTCTCTCCCTCCCCCCTCCCCCACCGCGCCCACTTCTCTCTCTCCCCCTTTCTGCTCTCTCCACCCTATCTCCGCATCTCTCTCTCTCTCTCTGCCCACTCAGCCCGACCATCCCGAGAATCTCTCAGGCGCCGGTCTTCCTCATATATTGTCATTGCTCTCTCTCTCCCCACCTAGGCTTCCTCCTGCAGCTCTCGTCTCTCTCTCCCTTCGTCTCTCTCTCCCTAACGTGGCGCGTGCGCGCCCCGGGGGGTTCGCCAGCCTGCGCGCTCGAGCCCGCGCGCGGCTCTTCCTGCCCTCCTCCTCCTCTTTACCTCTCCCTCCCCGCCCCCGACGGGCTCATCTCCCTCTCTCATCCACCCCACCCCTTCCCTCTCCCTCTTTTCCTCCCCCGCTCTCTCTCTCTCTCTCTCTCTCCCCTCTTCCCTAGCGGGCGAGAGCAGCAGAAGCGGAGACAGGGGCAGGGATGGACGCGGGCGCGGGAGCCGTGGGCGGAGGACGGGCAGCGAGGCGGCAGCGCAGGAAGCGCTGGCGAGCCGCGGGGCGGGCTCACGACGGGCGCGCAGGCAGCAACTGGGGTGAGGGGGAGAGGGGGGTGGCGAGAGGCGAGAGAGGGGAAGAGAGAGGCATACGTGCGCAGGGGAGAGAGAGAAAGAAGAGAGAGAGGGAGTCAGGAGAGAAGAGAAAGAAGGAGAGAGAGAGAGAGACGAGATAGAGAGAGAGAGAGAGAGAGAGAGAGAATTTTAACAATTTTCAAAATTTTAAATTTGTAATATCTAAATTTTAAAATTTAAATTTTTAAATTATTAATTTTAACTTATATATATATATCTAATTTTATTTATAAATATATATTTATTTATTATATATAATTTTATATTTAATTTTTTTAAGTTTAAAATTTTAAATTAGATTTAAAAATTAAAAAATTAAAAAAGTTTGTTCAAAATATTTTAAAAATTACGTAAATTTTTCGCCGCGAAGTGCGGGCCTTCACTAGTAAAGAATGAAAAAAGACAAATAGAAGAATGAAGGAAGTGAGGAACCAGCCCTTTGGCTAAGACCAGCCCTTTGGCTAAGTATATTAGTGCGACAATTGCAAAAAGGCCCTCAAGATAACAAATAAGCCAACCTCACCTCAAATGACAGGTTTTGGGTGCCTGAAACCATCCCTTTGGTGTCCGAAACTTCACAGCTGACCACTTTTGGGTGCCTTCCTCTACAACAGGCTATTTAGAACTATCATATCGGCGCCGACAAGTTTTTAAACACCCCAAATCTGCGATCAAAATTTAGAGAGTCAGCTCGCTGAGTCACCAGCTCATTGCCTAAGTCACATAGATCTCACCTACTTTTCTAGTTGCTACAGTAGAATTGAGCATCCGCACATAAAGTCGAAACTCATTTGGATCTACGTACATTGCACCCGAGCGTCCGCAACTGCACTCCGAAACCACTTCACTCGGCCAACCACTTTCGAGTGTCCGAAAATCCACCAAAATTATAGGTTTAGCTGAGTTTCAATTCCTTAATTAGTCCGTTCTCATATCTATTTCACGCCAAAATAGTTCCAGCTTAGTCCAACACTGCTCAAAAGTGCTAACCATTAAATCACAGTGTAATTTTGCTAATTTACTAAGGTTTAGTACATCGCAATCTAGACCACTTAGACAAGTAGTCCAGAATAATCAAATCATTAGTTTTAATGCCACTTTTTAGAGAATTGTGGGCCCATTTAAGCCTACATGTGCCTAATGATGTGACATATCTAATGTAACCAATTCAACCAAAAACTCTAAGTCTAATATGTTTGAGTTGTCTAGTATACATATATCAACCGTTTACTCTCCTATTTATTATCTAATGTGGGATTATTCATATATAAAGTTTTAACAAAGATTATTTTCAAAAGTAAAGATGAACCATTCAATCACACTAGAATCAAAGTTGAGAAGGAAGGATTTGAGACCGAATCCTCTCACAATATTTATTTATTGATTTATTTATTTATTTATTTGTATTTACAGAGAGTTTTGAATACGACTGTACTTTTATTTATTGTGATACCCCAGTAGTCCGACATTGGGTAGTTATGAATAGATGTGAGAGTATATAAGTTTGATTGGGCTAAACATAGCAACTGGCCTTAAGTATTTTGGGCCGGTGGTATGGGTCTAACAGGTTATTGTTGCTAATGGGCTGGGTCATTATATTTGATATCAAAGCCAGTTCACCAACCGGAAGTGTGAAATGAGTCTTAGCTGAGCCAGGGCCGGAATGACAATGGCTAGCAAAATAAGACGTCTGGGCCTAAACAGGGAGAGCCTGTGATACCCCAATAGTCCCACGTCGTCTAGTTATGACTAGATGTAGGAGTATATAAGCTTGATTGGGTTAGACATAATAACTGGACTTAAGCATTTTTGGCAGGTGGTTTTAGCCCAACGAGATATTATTGGTAGCAAGTCGGATCGTTACATTTATTCTCAATAATGGGATATCTAACTCAACAATGGGTATAGTTGAATTTGATTTTAAGTATTCAGAATCTATAAGATTCAAATTACACGATCTTTTTAATCATTGCACTTATTCAATCAAGTGACCTAAAAATAAATAGTTGAAAATAAAAAAAATATAATAAAAATGATGGTACAAGGCATCAATTTCAAAATCGGAAGTATTTCTAAATAGAAGTTGCTGGGATCGTCCTTTTCACAGTTAAAATGAGTTGCTAGAAAGAGAAAATGCTAAATTACTCCTTTTGCATTTAAACTATGAGGTAGGGGGCACATTAAAATCTTGAACTATAATTCATCACAATTTCGTACTTAAACCCTCTAATTTATCATAATAATTAAGCCCCACATTCTAATTTAGTTGCCTAATTTGTTGTGTCCCGTAAGGTTAGCGGTTGAAATGACTACAGTACGAGCGATCAATCGACACATCTGTAAAGCGTCGAGTGAAGTTGGAATCGTTTTGACACGAAATGAACGCGAAAACGAAATCGGCACACTTAAATAAGCTAAAACTGAAATTTTACCAATTTTGGGCACCCCGATGTTGGAACTGGGCACCCATATCAGTAGTGAGCCAAAATTGGGTTTGGGAGCCTCTCTTGTGATAAACGGTCGTTATTGACACATGGCTATGGTTAGTAGGTTTTGGCCGCAGGATTAGGAGCTGGACCTCGGCGATGGGTGCCCACTTCAGTTTTGGAGGAGTTTTCGGCTGTTTCAAGTGCCCGGTTCTTAGTTTCAGGCGCCCTAATCTGGGTTTCTTAGCAATGGACATGTTAGCTTGTTTTGATTTGAAGGCTCAATTTACCTATCCAATTCTTCTGTAAAATGAACCCCCTTCATCCCGAATTAACCTCTTTCCATCTCTATTACTAGGAAAATTCATTCACCCTCTTTTAACCCTTTCTTCTTCTCAATCCACTCCCTGCAGGCTAGAATTAATTGAGCAGGAGCAATTGAACCAACGATAGCTAGCTTGGATTTTAAGCTAAATAGGAGCCATCTACTATTAGATTGGGTTGTGTTCGTGGATTACATGTTGAAGAAGAGTTTGGAGGCTGATTCCATCGTTTAAATTTCAGGTTAGAATTAGGTTAAATGCTAAAATTTCAGTTTATGAGTTGAAATTGGATATTCTCGAGTTTTCTTGCGGATTTTTTATTCTGATTCTTTCCAGCAGTGATTTGATTGAGTCCTAATTAGTTTTTCCTCGATCTCCCTTCCTTGTGGTTTTGAAGTTGGTTGTAGCTTGTTTAGAGGTTAGTTGAGATCATTTATATATTAATTTGAATTTTTGGCACCGAAAGGCATTTTCGTTAGATTTTTGATTGGATTTTCATTCCCATCTGGATTCTTGCTAGGAGCTAGGTTTCTTGATTTTTCCTAGTTGATTCCGTGCTAGAGAAGGTGCTCGTGGTTTGAATTGCTTTTCGAAGCAGGTGGGGTTAACCAATTTTGCGAAAATCTGGAATGGCAGATTTCAGTTCGAATGTTGGATTTGGTTTAATTAGTTGCAGCATTTTACTGGGTTTGAAGTTTAAATGGGCGATGTTTGCTGGATTCCTGAGCTGAGGAAAGCTTGCCTTCATTTTTCTTTCAACAGGATTGCATTTTGAAGTGGGTTTAAAGCATCGAATACATCGAACTCTATATTATCTCTATGTGTATCATTAGCACCAATTAACATGCATGAAACCTGGTATTAGGTTGTTTATGTTTCATTAAATAGAGAATTTCTTGTGCATAATTACGGGTTAGTCTTGGTTTTGATTCCCTCAACTTCATAATTGATAACTTGCCAATGTTAATATTTATACATTATCGGATTGTATGCGAATTGAACATAGGATAGTTGAACTGTTGTAGCTGTTGAGTTGGCTCCTTTTGCTCGGGTTGTAGAGCCTGGATTAGTGTGGATCATCATTGTGTTCTCGGGGTTTGGGCGGTACGGGATTATCAGACTCATTTTGATTACTCTAGCTGTGGAAGTAGACAGCGATACTAGATAGTGAGTTTATGCATCAGATTGTATCGAGATCGCTTTAGTAGCGGTTAGTGTGATCTACTGGATCATCTGCATCGATTATAACCTGCTTTATACTTAACCTGGTTACTTTAATCCTTTTGTGGATCACTGCCCTCGAGTGCCACTTCGGAGCTAGGCGGCTCGATTTAGCATTACTATTTTCACGTCGGCAACCCACTGATTTTAGTAGAGATTAGACGTGAGGGTAGCGTAGGCATAACTGGTCCTTCAAGCTAGTCGGTCGAATGGATTTTTCGGCAGTATTACTAGTAGTTGAGTTTCATCCTACATGATGCATACATTCATTTGACATCTAATTTGGACGCATAGTAGTAGCAGTTTCTTACTGCAGTTTTACTTATCCTATTTCTTTTAGCAAATTCATATTACTTTGTCTTTAGTAGACCTAGTGGGTTACCACCGAGGGCTGCTGATTTTAGTTGTACTCACTCCTCCTGTGTTGACATTTTCTTGCAGAGTCCAATGTACTTGTACCCAGTGTATCTGTCCGAGGTAAAAGGATTGCTGGATAGATAGCTCTCCTATTCATCGACCAGTTTAGAGGAGAACCCAGTATTTGCTAGTTTTTTTTAGAGAGACTTTCTATACATATTGTTGTTTTTATTTTCCTGTGCCTATAGATTGTATTAGCTTTTGGAAGTTGTATATGTACAATTTGCTTCGGTTACATTTTAGTTATTTCCTGCTATGTTACTCTGTCCTATTGTTGCTCCTTATTCTTAATTTGAATAGATTTTTGTCGCTTCATGTGCACGGGTTCTCTTGTGTATGCGGTGGATCTGTTGGTGAGTCCGGATTCAGGCATAACTCAAGGCATGACATAATTAGTGGTAGTGATACAGAATTTAGTTATTGCCGTGACATCAATCATGCATAATACTCTCACGGTATTTTTACATTAGTAGCGCATCACTATTCAATTGCAATTTAGTTATTGTCACTGCATGCATCAACCATAATACTGTCAAATTACTTTCAAATTAATAACACATCATCATTCAATTAACTTAATTGGACTATATAACTTGATTACAATAATCTAGAAAATTTATGATAAAAATTACAATAATTAAAGCGTGAGGATCAAAGTGTCGCATGTCTAATTTGAGACCAAAATTATATTTTGGCCAATAAGATCATGAAAGTGAAAACATAACAATAATTAAGCTTTATAGTTAACTCAATAAAAAGAGATCAAATGCCCTACAGTACTTTAGTAGCGAGCGAGAGCAATATTAGATTTTCAATCCAAAAGGTAATAATATAATGCTGCAACCCTATCCAAGTACCAACTTTTTTCCCACTATATATCTAGTTCTATCACTTCGTCTTTTCTGTTTTCAATCCGTACACAAGCACAAAAAGGGTTTTGTCGACCTTAGTTGGTCCTTAGATATAAGCGCTTATCCAATTGCAACCACTTTTTGATTGTCAATTTAATATTCTTTATTATTTGTTATTCTACTTGTGTATTTAACAAGCTACTGATGAACCGTGTTGAGAGGGAAGAACACAAAAACGGAAAGAGATGATACATAAAGAATCAATTTTTCGACAAAGACGAAAGTCTTATTAATCAATTCTAAAAACTCTGATTATAATACCGAACACCATCCCGAATCCCACGTACTAAACGAAGATAATAATTTCTAATATATCCCTAAACCTAATCAGATCAAAACATAATTAAATAATCGGATTAAAAATAGAAAAAATGTAGAAATTTTAGAAAATAACTTAAAAAGTGCAAAAATGGAGGCCGGAACCATTAAATTTGGGTCTCGAACTCGGCCGGGATGGTTTTGCTATTTGACATGTAGATCTTGAAAAGTATTTTTTGAATCGAAGTTGTACGCTGAAATCAAATATTCGAGCAAAAAATGATGGTCGTTTAAAGATTTCTTGCATCAATTGTAAAAATTATCCAAAGTCAACGAAATTTTCGACTCAACTTGATTGAATCGCACCAACCGTCCCTAGAGCAAGTGTCAAAGGGCTTGGTGGTTGGTATTCGAGATCCCAAGTTCGAATTCTAATTGATTCACATTTCCAGCTAAGTTTATTTCTAAATAAAATAAACGAAGCGTGTAGCGTACTATCTATCTCTCTCAAGAAAAAAAAAACTTGATAGAGTCGCCTTTTTTCAGGAAACTTCAACACCAAATTGGCCGCATCAGAGACTTAACTATGCTTCAAGGAAGCATAATAGCTTAGAACTGAGTAGACGGTTTGCACGGCCGTGAGAAGAAAGAGGAGCAATGCCCCGATGACCGAAATAGTGATCCATAGATTAGGGCAATATTGGAGTGTGGTTTCGCCGTACCATCTACTCCTCCACTGCCTGTGATGTTTCGTTACCTGGGAATAAAGGGCATGAAGATCATCCGGCATGAGGGAACCTCCAATCTCCTCACTCAAGCTTGCAAACAAATTCACCGCATCGATATCATTAACATTAGTATTCGCCAATATGCCGCTCTTTCGGAGCAGCTTCACGTCCTCCTTACTTTGCAGAAGGTGCGCCATGCACGCGGAGTACGCTACGACGCAGCGCCCGCTCCCCTTGTACTGTTTCTCGAAGGCGACGAGGTTATGAAAGATGGTGCTGCTGTAGTCGAGTATGTGCAAGGTGGGGATCTTCACGACCCCGCAGACTTTCATCACTCCGCAATTCTCGAATGTGATGTCTAGAAAACTACCTGAAACCTCCTTCCTGAACCTGGTCGCCGACTGTCGAAGCTCGGTAGCACTAGGGATGGCTAGTGTTAGATCTGTCTTTCGAAACAAAAGTGACGCCGCGCCGAATTCGTACTTTCCTCTCGGAACCCTGGACCAGTGGAAAAGGTGGAGAAGATGATGGAACCGCGGGGAATCAACGTCCCGTATTCCTTTGTCTCGGTCTCTTCTTGGGTAGATATCGTCGAAGAAAAGAAGCGCCTGGCTTTCGATCAGGTTCTTTTCGAAGTTTGCCTGATTGGTGCTAGCTTTAAGCAGCTCCTCGATGGCGAAGAAAGGAATCTGGTTCTCGAGCATCAGTAAGTCGAGCTTGATCTGCTTCGCATTTACTTTTACATCCATCAACAAATTCAGATACTCCGTGCCGTCTTCTCCCTTCGACCAGCTACCGTCGGCGTAGTCTTCGAATGTACTTATCACGAATAGAATGAAGCAGGCATCGACGAGCAGCAACTCTAGAAAACTTTCGCTGTTGAATTCAGATAGATCTGCCGAATAGTACATGCGGGCGTCCGCTTCCTTCTCCTTCATTCTTGTGAGGTACCCCATGGGGTCGATGGCGTACCATTTGGCGATGATCCTCACCACCCGCCACTTGTCGACGTTGGTGAACAGTACTTTATCGCCGCGGTGGTAAGGACCGATGGCCACTGCCTTCACAGGGCGATGCTCGATGTGCATTTCAGAAATGGCGGGGATTTCTTCGTCGTTGTACATGTCCACCGGCAGCCCCTTTCGTTTCGGGCACGCCATCTTCATCGCGTATTTCTTCACCACCTCTAACCTTTTCTCGACCCTTGTTCGCCACTCATCTACTTCTTCTTCTTCTTCTTCTTCTTCTCCGTCGGTGCCTTCGTTGGGAGATCGAATAAAAATGGAAATCTCTTCTCCTCCTCCTCCTCTTACCACCTCTTCAGTCGGGCTTTCCGAAGAGGAAGAGCCACAGTATTGTTTGCGCCCCATTAATTGGAGTGTAGGATTGAGTAACCGAATCAACAAATGTGACTAGCTAGAGATTATTAGCCCAGGAGTTGTGTACACATCATATATATAAATCGACCGTAAACTTCTCACAAAGAAAAAAAAAGGAATCAAACACTCCCCTTGTTTGGTCACTAACTTCAACGTATAATCAAGTACACGCATGGGCAGATTCTCTTTAGGATATGTACATCACCACATATGTCCTGATCATTAGCATTGACATTTATTATTAAAACTCGTTACCTTATTCAGATCTAATCAAACTATTCACTAGTTTACATACTACGAGAGTGAACATTATCTGATTGTAGTTGCATGTATTTATTAGGACCAACAATTCCAGCTAATAAATACATGCAATAAATTACTTCCCATTTGTTGCATGTATTTATTAGCTGAATTTATTGCACTTCAATTCAGCTAGCGCAAGCCAAACTTTTTTTTTTTTATTTCAAAACAAGCTCTTTTTATGAAACTCTCCTCCACTTGATTTTTTTTTTTTTTTGGCAAAGAAAAAAAAAACTATTTTGATGAAACACTTCTCAACTAGTTTAAGTGTTAATCTTAAATCTAGCTATTGTTAGACGTATGCCCTAGAAGCCAACAAGGACGACACATGTATTTTTGTTAGGACAAATTTGTAGTTGATTTTAAAAATTATGAATAAATTTGGGTCCTTAATTCTATTCATATTGTGTATGTGTGCATGAATCGTCTAAGGAGTTAATAAGATGATGACATATATTCTCAAGAGTTGAGAATTTGAGACATGTGTTATTGATGGTTAATTCCTAAATGCTCCCGATCAATAGATCATCACGGGGACGATGATTGATCCGATGAGATTGGTGCATAGGTCGCTTCCCTTTTTGGGTAGACGAGTCTCGAGTCGACAGTGTGGGGACACTGAAGCGAATATGTAGGTGGTTGTTAAAAAATAAGGGTACCGAGCGTGACCAACGCGAGAAGTCACTTGGATGTCTACTCACTCGTCGGTGACTTACTCAATGTTGCAGTAGTGTGACTGGTCCTTTGACCTACGGTGCCTCGATCGGCTATTCACAATGAGGTTACTGTAGTTTGACTGTACATACACTTGGTCCCTAACCATTCTGGTCCTTGCGGTGCATGTTGGCTGCAGTAGGTTTATTGTAGAAATAGGGTGCGCACTTGATAAAATCTATCTCTCTTGGTAGATAGGGGTGTTAGTCCTATGTGATTTATGAGACCGAGTTTAGAAGACCTTGGCCAGAGCAAAGTTAATAGCAGAAAAGGATTTCCGATATTAGAGACTCGAGTCGAATAAATTTAACATATGACAGACGATGGGGTTTGACGAGTTATTCTATAACCTCCATCTAGTCAGGACTCATGATAGAAAGATTGTATCACACGATAACTGCACTAAGAGGTTCAATATTCCATTTTACTGGAATGTCACTACATGTTGTTAGGCGTCATTGGTGAGTTGTGAGACTCATGAGAATTATCTAGATGATCAATAATTCTCATTGGGCTGAGTTAGAATTGTTCCAATCCACTGAAAGGAGTTTCAGTGATATGTTGATAGTGATCAAAATATATCTCACTACCAAATAGAATAGAACCTATGGGGTCACACACATAAGAGGTTGTGATTGATCGGATAGCTAGATCATAATAATTGAATCGTCGATGGACCTAATTGTCAATATATTGATAATTGGACTAATTTGTAATTATTACAAATTAGTGGTATTAAGGTGTAAATGTTACTAAGAGGACTTACTAATAGTTAGTAAATTATAGGAGTACTTATGTGCAAATATTGCGTTATTAATTAAATATGATCATTAAATTAATATAAAATTCAAGTCGAATCAAATTAGGATTTGATCGATTTAACCAATTAAGAAAATGATATATTTAAATCTAGATTTGTACTTATGCTTAATGGTTATTGTATTATTAATAAGAGGATTATATTTTTCTATATAATAATATGGGAGTTTTTAGAAAATCCTAACCGTCATTTCTCCTCTCCTCTCTCTTCCATATTCTAGAAAGAAAGACGTCCTTTTGTAAGAGAGTTAGCACCCCAGTGAGGATATCGATCAAATCAAGAACCTCGTGTGGATATCTATAGAGACCGGACGCGTATGCAGCTTCAAGAGAACCCAATTCCACGATCATCAAGTTGAGGTGAAGATTTATTCGCGAAAAGGGTAAAAAATCGATCTTACTTTCCTCCTTTAATCTTAAAGAACATGAGGGATCCTAATTGCGTGGTTTTTGAGATTGGATCTCGAGAGTTTTCAAAATTAAATTTGTTTGATTTTTTTTTTCTGCTGCGTTTTTACCATACGCAATTTTCTAATAGCTATGTCCTGTAAAATTAATTTTTGGTTAGTACGGTAATAGAGTTAGTCCTAAAACCCCCTCCATTTGATATTCTGGGTAACATGGCAGTAATTTCGATCTAAAACAGAGGCTTCACCTTCCCCACCTCCATAGATAACATACAATTTTTTTGTTTAAGCGAGAGAAGTACGTACATAGTAAGGAGTACAAATCATTAATTTTTTAAAAAATTAAACTCAATTAGAAATATAAAAAACTTAATTTTTAATTTGAAACCCTGACGTACCAATCATAAGTCCTAAACTTATTGCACTAGGTATGATGAGTAACAGCATACAATTGTTATGGTGCATGATTAACCTTCAACAACTTATGTTAATTATTTGTCTCTTGTGATAGTGCATAGAGTGAGATCTGATACTGCATAGAGTGAGATCTCACAAAATACAGGCGAGAGAAGAAGAGAAGTCAACTTAGCTGGGGAAGTTTTTACTGGGATCTACGTTTTGATGGACACAAAACTGCCGTGTTCACATGGAGCTAATTAATTAATGCTGGGCCAGGTATATGCTAGCTAGAGCTGAGTATATATAATTTACAAATCCTACTTCGTGTGGTTTAATTTGTTTACTCTAATGAAAATTAGAATTAGACGTCAACTAAAATTTAGATTAGCAAATCTATCATTCTAATATATATAAACCTCGTTAACATTATCTTTTTAAGAACGTTGATGATGGAAGCAATATATAGTTCCAACCACCATAATGTAGTACTAGAAAACAATCAAGTTTCCAAACAATTTCGATTTCAAAACCCTGTTACGTAAAGCACTTTCGAAACACTGTTAATTTAAAAAATTTCAATTCGTTTCAAACCATATCATAGTGTTCAATGCTTTCAAAGCGTTGTTAAATTAATAAACACCTCATATCAGCTATTGAATATCGTTAATTTTGAAATCTTTCGATTACTAGCTAATTTGCTTCAAAAAATTTGAATATTTAGTCATTAGATTGTTCATATACTATGAATAATATTTAACAATATTGATCAGTGATTCAAAAGCTCGATTACTAAAGATAGAGTGGGAATAACAAAGGACTTGTGCTGTCTATAGCATTACTCACATACTCTCTCTCTCTCTCTCTCTCTCTCTCTCTCTCTCTCTCTCTCTCTATATACATATATAGAGTTCGGCTACTATACTATTATGAGTACGATCGCCCTCGTACTCATAAGTTATTTTCGATGTTAGAGTTTTCGAATCGACGATCCATACTGTCAAACATTATCTAGAGCATTTAAAACTTCTAGAAATCAAATTTCATAATTTTTTGACATCATTTACCTTACGATCAAAATGTCACAAAATCAACAATTTTAAACGGCCGGTATGGGATACTTGCTAGTTTAACGGTGTAAAAAAATCGGAATTGGTTGAATTTTTAATAGAAAATTCTATTCACTACCTAGATAAAGATCAATAACTTCGATCTTAAATTGAAGGATCTGATCATCCATTTTTAGAACGTCGTTCGATTTCGACCATTCATTTTATACCCACTTGATGGACTTTATTATGATTTCGAAAAATTACGAAATTTATTTTTTTAGCGTTTGGTTAGGGGATAGGGATAGAAATAGGCCCTTATCCCCACCTTTATACCCAAACGCTAAATTTTTACCCGAGAATAGTAGTTCTCGGTTATTCCCACCAACACCTCTATTTTCTATATAAAACTACCAAAAATTGTTCTTATCCCCGGAAACAACCCAATTTTCATCCAAACACTATTTTTCTTATTCCCATACTTGTACCTATCCCTGTAATAGCTAGTTCGTGCTTATACCCAAACCAAACGGTACTACTAGTAAATCATATTTAACGGAGTGGATCGTCGATTCGGAAGCCCCATCATCGAAAACAACTTATGAGTACGAAGGGCCCAATACTCATAAGAGTATAGTAGCCCGACGGTAGAAATTGAATAATCTTTAAAATTTGAGTATAGAACTTTTAAATTCAAGATCAAGAATGTTAACCTTAATCAAGATAGTTTAAGTATTTTCTATCAAAATTTGAAGAAATTTGGATTCTTCTACACCGTTAAACTCCAAACTCGCTATAGTAGCCATTGAAAATTGACAATTTTGAAATGGTTTGATCATAAGTAAACTATGTTGAAAAAATATAAAATTTTATTTCTAAATACCCTAGATCAGTTTAAATGGTGGGGATCGTTGATTTGAACATCCTAAGATCGAAAACGGGACTATAGTATCGGAGCCCCGGTACTATAGATAGTATAGGAGACTAGCTCTCTCTCTCTCTCTCTCTCTCTCTCTCTCCATATATATATATATATATATATGCTCTTTTGCAATGCATGCATAGAATGTACATTCATTTTGGTGGTACGCCAACAAGTTCCACCTTATGGCATATTTGGAACCACGGAACTTAAATGCTGGTGGAACTTAAGAAATGCAGTGATATTTAAATTTCTCTAAGTCAAACTCCCGTCTAATTTTTTGTTTTGGTGAAAGTTACTAAGTAGAAATTGAGGTTCTTTCACTTTTGTTGGTTGCTTTGCTGAAATCTATGTCACGGCCTGGGTCTTTTTTTGAAAGCTAATTTTGAAGAATTTTTCTAATTTGAAAATAGAGTTGTGGACAAGCATAATTTTTTTTTTTTTTGTAAACCTTGCCCAGACATGCACAGACCTGCTACATGTACATGGTGTCCCCTATCCATGCAGACAGAGTCTTCCTTGTACATGCATGACGCAGGAACACAAATAAGTAACCACAAGTAATTATAACAAAATAGTTTCATTATTCAGAAATCATAATACTAATCAATCCAAAATCATAATTCAGAATCCACTAAACTACTACAATAGGAAAACTCCAACATCTCAACTAAACTCAAATCATAATATTGAAATACGGACATATCCACAATATCAAATGGTAAAGAGAGTAAATTCGAGACTACAATAAGATCCATAGCACGAGCTGTCTAGGCGCTAACTAACCGCATTGTCACACCGTGTCTCGACCCGCACTGTCTACATATAAATATATTTCCTAATGGGGGCAACCAGTCGACAANATATATATATAGGAGTAGGACTGCTGTGCTCTCAGGAGCACTGAGGCCTCCGTGCTCCTGAGCTATTTTCGATGATGAAATTTTCAAATCGACGATCGGTTCCATTAAACTTGATCTAGCGTATTTGAAGTTTATAGAAAATAATTTTTGCTAATTTTTTATATCATTTACCTAGTGATTGAAAGGGTTTAAAATCAATAATTTTTAATGGTTGATATATGCCGTTTTCAAGTTTAATTAACGGTGTGGAAGTATTCAAATCAAATAAAATTTTGATACAAAATTCTTTATACTATCTACAACAAGATCAATATTTTTGATCGAAAATTTTAGTGCTATATCACCACTTTTTATAAGATTTTTATTTTCAACCGTTGAAAATTATTGATTTTGAATCCTTTCAATCACTAGGTAAATGATATCAAAAAATTGCAAAAATTATTTTCTAGAAACTTCAAATACGCTGGATCAAGTCTAGCGGAGCCGATCGTTGATTCGAAAATTCCATCATCGAAAACGGCTCAGGAGTACGGAGGCCTCCGTGCTCCTGAGAGCACAACATTAATCCTGCTCATATATATATATATAGAGAGAGAGAGAGAGAGAGAGAGAGAGAGAGAGAGAGAGAGAGATTTAGTATAGAATATGTTTTGGAAGTAAACGATGTCATTTACTTCTCATCCTTTCCATCAATGAAGGTGAGTATTAATGATGAGTATAATGAATTCACCACCTATTAATTGGCCCTAAGAGAGTGCGACGTTTTTGCTGTCCATAGACTTATATATCCTAAGGTGAGTGTGATGATTTCGCCGCCAATGGCTAGCTTGATGCATGATAGAACGAACTTTGTATTTTTGATCATTGTGAATTGGGTACTGATAATAGTAAGTATATTTACGGGTTGAATTACTAAGATTTCATTATCTGTATTGACGAAGACATAATAATACTTGTTCTCTTTTTGCATATATTAGATGTATATGTTTATTGCTAGTTTTATGCTTACCTTCCACACATTGTGCCTTCTTTGAACTTGGAGAGTAAAGATTTCCTGTTGGACGGTCTTATCCATTGATCCACGACAGCCAGGCCCAGTCGTGGGTCAGCACGACCCCTAGCCTGGCTGAACCGGCCGCCTGTGTTCAACTTAGGGTGTGTTTGGTTCCACGTAAAACTGTGGAAAAAAAAATTTCGATGGAAAAAAAGTTTTATATCGTTTAGTGTTTGATTTGTAGGAAATGAAAAATAATTTTTCGTGACGGTTGTTTGGTTGAAAGAAAAAAAAAATAGATAAAAAATTATTTAATATATTTTTATTATATATATTAATAATATATAATAATTAATATACTATATATATATTATTATAATTTCTATATATAGATTAAATATATTTAAAATTATAATAAACATAATACAAAATATATAAGATTTATATATTTATAAATATTAATAAATAATTATAATATCTCTATGTAAAAATAAAATACTATATATATATATATATATATATGTAAAGAGGGTGGTCCACCATGGACCTCCCTTTTATGCGGTCCACGAAGCCACTTATATATATATAAAGAGGGTGGTCCACTGTGGACCTCCCTCTCATGCAGTCCACGAGACCGAAGTGGCCTCGTGGACCCCGTGAAAAAGCCCCGCCCCATGGGCCGCGATTTTGGCTCCTTGCTCGGCGTTTTCGTTTTTCGCCGTTCACACGCGGAAAACGAAAATAAAAATTTTTCCTCAAATACGTAAGACTATTTTTCCCGAAACATTTTTTTACGGCGAAATAAACAAGTTGCAAATCATTTCTCCACCGAAAATTTCTTTTCCATCCATTTTTACATCAAACCAAACACCCCCTTAAGGTTTTATATACGATTTGCACTTTGCTAAATCGGATTGATGAAAAATGATACAATTTTCGAACTTGCGTATCGGCTTCTTATCCAAAAAGCCCCCACAATAGATGTTACTTTTATAATTTAAAAAGTTTCAGCACGAATTTTTTTGTTTTTTTATAATTTAAAAAGCCTAAAGCTCTCCAGGTTAACAACCAACTGTATTAGATAATACTTGTTATTGTAAAACTTAGGATTGGACTCATGGGTAACACATTTATATAGTTGTGTAGTTAATGCAATTTAAATTTACTAAAATTATTTAATTTCAAAAAGAATAAAAGCTAAAGAAGTTATTTTGGAATGACTTAGGCTTAGTTTGGTATTGAGATCTATCTAACGCTATTAGATAAAATTGAGTTGAGGAAAAAGTATATAGGGAGATGCTTCTGTGTTCTCCGGTGGGACTGTAAAATATATATCGTAACTGACTCATCGCGATATGCGAAATGCAATATTACGTACTATTTTTCCATCGTCGTTTCTCACCGCACGTAACGCAATCTCCTCGCAATCCCAAGCGAAGCCTTATAGTTGAGAGGTCTCCTTATGATTTGGTTGTGAAATTACGAAATTATAAACTATATAGCGGTAAAAAATTATGTTGTTTATTTTGAGGTCAAAAATTTGAAACCTATATATATCTGAATAAGAACTTAGTCCTGAACTTTAGGTTTAATCTATAGATTATAATGATTTTTTTTTTTTTTTTTTTTTTGTAACCGTTATACTATATAGGGTGCACTTTGTAAAATTTATAAAAATTATATATACAAATTTATCCTAAAAAGAAATTTGAATTTATGAAAAAGAGTGAAACTTTTTTTAATGAGTTGTGTTGATTTCGCGAATTAATGGTATCGAGCCACGTAAGAGAATATGATTGGTCGGTCCATGGCCGACGTGGTGAACCGGGTTCAGGGAAAAAGCATACTCGATTGCCGCGAAAAGACTCTTTTCCCGCTCCATATCTTTCCCGCCAAAACCATTCCCCTTGTCCTTCTTCCTCGTCCTCTCCTTCGCCTCCCCGAAACCCTAAACCCTAGCGCTCGATCCCAATCCATGCCGAAGAGGAGGACGGAACCCTCGCCATCGCCATCGCCCTCCCATGGCGGCGCCTTCACCCGGAGCAGATCCGAGATCTTCCTCCACCGCACTCGATCCGGCCTCGCCCGCCCCGACCCCGCCCCACTTCGCCATCACCTCCTCCTCCGCCGCCTCTCCACCACCTCTCCACCACCCATCCATGGAGGAAACCTCGTCAAGGATCTGCGACTGAGGCGCGTCTTCTCCCCAGCCTCTGTCTCCGTCGAGGAGGAGGCTTCCCCGGATCGAACGGGTAAGATCGGATCAGGGGACGATTCGGTGGGTGAAGAGAGGGGACAGGGTGGGGTTGATGAGATCTCGAAGAGTTTTCATGGATCTAATGGATTTGATAATAGTTCAAATGAGAGCTCTGCGCCTGAGAGCGTAGTCGCTGTGGATTTTGGGATTAAGAGAGGGGATCTAAAGGATGGCGACAAGTTGGATTCAATTGATCCTCCGAAGAGTGGATCGGTGAGATTTTTGAATATCATCTATATTAAATATTTATGCTTTTGTGCTGTGTGCATTGCATGATTTGAACTTTCGAGAGCAAATTACGGTTAGGGTTTCATTTTATTACGTTGCATTGATACAGCGCGCTCCGCCGGAGTGTGTAATCGCTGTGGATTGTAGCATGAAGAGCATGGATTCAAAAGATGATGCGAAGTTGAATGTGATTGATTCTCCAAAGAACACGGAGGTGAGGTTTTTGAAGATGATTTGAATCCATACGTGCTTCTATTCATGTTATACATTTCTAGGCATAGCACAATTTGAACTTTGGAAAGCAAATTGGGGTTAGGGTTTCATATTTCTCACTTTTGGTGTTGAACCAGAGCACTCCACCGCAGTGTGTAGTCGCTGTGGATTTAGGAACGGCGAACATGGATCGATTGATGAAGGATTCTCAGAATGATATTAACGGCGGTGTAAAGTTGGATCCTTTTAGTCCTTCTAAGAAAAACCTTGTGAGCTTTCCTCCTGAACTGTATAACCCTATTCTATTATTTTTGACACAGTTTGAACTTTAGAGATAAAATTAGGGCTAGGGTTTTGTTCTTTCTATTCATCTGAATTGGATTATATTTGGCGTTCTTGTCTTGTTACTCCCGCACTATAATTTAATGGTAGAAATAACTTCCAGGGGCTTGCTCCATGCTCTAGATCGAAGCTGGTTCGGAATCCGAGCCTGTTTAGCTACCGGAGAATGCTTCCTTTTCTCACGGATCTCGATAAAGAGGGTTAGATTAAAATTTACTCTGTAGTTTTGCTTAGATCTAACCTTCTTGTTCACTCTTATGCTAATTTACAGCTCACTATAATCAGGGATCTCCTTATTTTGGTGTTGCAGAGAACCCTCCACGCGAAAATAAAAATCCTGCTGAAGTTGAAAGAATTGTACAGGAAAAACAGTTATCACCACCCGGAAATCTTCTATCTGATCAACCGCCTCAACGTAGCAGCTTAGGCGGAGTATCCTTAAATGAAGAATTGTGCACAAGCTCAGATTTTGTTGACAACCCATCAATGAATTCATGCAACGGACGATGTTTGGAAGTTTCTAAAATCGAATCTGAGGCCTCTCTTGTAGACCCCATTATCGAAGCACNTATATATATATATATATATATATAGAGAGAGAGAGAGAGAGAGAGAGAGAGAGAGAGAGAGACTTGAGCTAGGATACTTTTAGAAGCACCACCCATTTGGTGCTTCTAAGTTTCTAACCTTTGGATCCACTATATACTTACTAATATCCCTCGGATCAAACACTATTCTACCTACACATCACCTACAACCATCATCTCAACCTCACATCTCTCCATCCAAGGGCTAAAAACTCTAAAGCACCACCCACTTGGTGCTTTTGGGAGTATTCTAGCTCCACTCTCTCTCTCTCTCTCTCTCTCTCTCTCTCTCTCTCTCTCTCTATATATATATATATTATGAGTGCGTCCGGTTGCTTCTGGAAGCACGAGCGCTCCGTGCTTCTAAGTCGTCTTCAATGTTAGAACTCGAATCGACGATCGGCTCCGTTAGACTTGATAGAAGTATTTGAAGTATCTAGAAAAATAAATTTGTGATTTTCGATATCATTTGCCATAGTGATAGAGGGGCTCAAAATCAACGAGGCTGAAATAAAAACCTTACAAATATGATAATACATTAACAAATTTAGATCAAAGTTTATTGATCTTGTTTTATATAATATAAAAGAGTTTCTACATCTGTAAAACTTGCAACTGGCTCACCACGGCATTAAATATATTGATTTTGAGCCTTCTTCGATCATAGCAAATGATATCGAAAATCACAAATTTATTTTCTAGGTACTTCAAATACTCTAGATCAACTCTAACGAAGCCGATTGTCGATTCGAAAGTCGAACATCGAAAACGACTTGGAACACGAAAGGCTCCGATCTTCCAGAAACATACCAGCCCACTCTATAATAATATATATATATAATATATATATATAATATATATATATAGAGAGAGAAGAGCAGGGCTGCTTGTGCTCTCAGGAGCAGGAGGCCTCCGTGCTCCGTGACGTTTCAATAATGAAATTTTCCGAACCGAACGGATCGCTCCGCTAGACTTGATCTAGCTATTTGAAGTTTCTAGAAAATAATTTTTGCGATTTTTCGATATCAATACATTGGGCAATCGAAAGGATCAAAATCAATAATTTTTAACGGTTTGAAATAAAAATTCTATAAAAAGTGTGATAATACACTAAAATTTTCGATCAGAAATATTGATCTTGTTGTAATATATAAAGAATTTTATATCAAAATTTTATTGATTTGAATCCTTCTACACCGTTAAATTTGAAAAGCAGATCAAACCATTAAAAATTTGGATTTTGAATCTTTCGATCACTAAGTAAATGATATCAAAAAATCGCAAAATTATTTCTACGAAACATTCAAATACGCTAGATCAAGTCTAGCGAGCCGATCGTCGTTCGAATTTCATTATTGAAACGGCTCAGCGACACGAGGCCTCCGTGCTCCTGAGCCGTTTTCGATGAATTTTCGAATCGACGATCGCTCCGTTAGACTTGATTCTAGCGTATTTGAAGTTTCTAGAAAATAATTTTTGCGATTTTCGATATCATATTACCTTGCAATCGAAAGGATTCAAATCAATAATTTTTAACGTTGAAAATAAAAATTCTATAAAAAGCTGTGATATAGCACTAAAATTTTCGATCAAAATATTGATCTTGTTGTAGAATAGTTAAAAATTTATAATCAAAATTTTATTTGATTTGAAACTTCTACAGACCGTTAAATTGAAAACGGCAGATATCAACCATTAAAAATTATGGATTTTGAATCCTTTCGATCACTAAGTAAATGATATCAAAAAATCGCAAAAATTATTTTCTAGAAAACTTTAAATGCCCTAGATCAAGTCTAACGAGCCGATCGTCGATTCGAAAATTCCATCATCGAAAACGCTCAGGAGCACGGGGCCTCCGTGCTCCTGAGGCCGTTTTCAATAATAAAATTTCCGAACCGACGATCGCTCCTCAGAACTTGATCTACGTATTTGAAGTTTCTAGAAAATAATTTTTGCGTTTTCGATATCAATTACCTTGCAATCGAAAGGATTCAAATCAATAATTTTTAAACGGTTGAAAAAATAAAATTCTATAAAATGGTGATATAGCACTAAAATTTTCGATCAGAAATATTGATCTTGTTGTAGATATTATAAAGAATTTTATATCAAATTTTATTTGATTTGAATACTTCTACACACGTTAAATTTGAAAACGGCAGATATCAACCATTAAAAATTATGGATTTTGATCCTTTCGATCACTAAGTAAATGTATATCAAAAAATCGCAAAAATTATTTTCTAAAACTTTAAATCCCTAGATCAGTCTAACGACCGATCGTCGATTCGAAAATTCCATCATCGAAAACGGCTCAGGAGCACGAGGCCTCCGTGCTCCTGAGCCGTTTTCAATAATGAAATTTCCAAACCGACGATCGGCTCTCCGCTAGACTTGATCTAGCGTATTTGAATTTCTAGAAAATAATTTTTTGCGATTTTTCGATATCAATTACCTTGCAATCGAAGGATTCAAAATCAATATTTTTTAACGATTGAAAATAAAAATTCTATAAAAATGGTGATATAGCACTAAAATTTTCGATCAGAAATATTGATCTTGTTGTAGATAGTATAAAGAATTTTAATATCAAAATTTTATTTGATTTGAATACTTCTACACCGTTAAATTTGAAAACGGCAGATATCAACCATTAAAAATATGGATTTGAATCCTTTCGATCACTAATAAATGATATCAAAAAATCGCAAAAATTATTTTTCTAGAAACTTTAAATGCCCTAGATCAAGTCTAACGGAGCCGATCGTCGATTCGAAAATTCCATCATCGAAAACGGCTCAGGAGCACGCTCCGTGCTCCTGAGAGCACAGCAGCTCTGCTCTATATATATATATATATATATATATATATATATAATATATATAAAATAACATATATATATATATATATATATATATATATATATATATTAGTTCAAAGGCGCACTCTCTAGCTGTCACTCGTTCGGAGCACGTGATTTTTTGGCTTAATTTTATAATTAAGCATCGTTTAGGTCTCTTGTTGCAAGGATTTTTAAGAAAGAGAAATGCCAAACCTTTGATTAAAAACAAAAGAATATTGTACTTTTTAACATAACTTTATTCAAACATCACGCGGAAGCTTTAATATCTGAACTTGTCTTTTGCGTCCCGTTAGAGTAAAGTAAGGATACTTTTAAAAACAAACAAAACCTTTTCCACATTGTTATGGGTGATAAGTTTTCCAAATCACCAATCACCTCTATTATATACGGTATAAATTATATGAATTTTCTAGAAACCAAATTTTACAATTATTTGAAGACGACCAGCATCTTTCCAATCGGTAGGCATTTGGAGTCAAAGGAAATCGGTATCACCAAACATGATAGAGAAAGTCGAGAATGATCGGCATCTCCCGATATGAAGTAGTGAGCTAAGGAGAATCGACATATCCCAATATGACACTTTCGAAAAGTCGCAACTTATATCTTCTTTTTTTTTTAGAGAGAGATAGGTGCCACGCTACCCGCTTCGTTTATTTCATTTAGAAATAAATTTAGCTGAAAATGTGAATCAACTAGAATTCGAACTTGGAACCTCGGATACCAACCACCAAGCCTTTTGCCAGTTGCTCTAGGGACGAATGGTAACTTATATCTTAGTTACACACTAATTAAGTTCTCATGACTTCCAAGGGTAAGTTCATTTGTAAGTCCTTTTGTTCTCTAGCTCAAGTTTTCCTAGATGTCTATGCCTCACTATGCTTAACACCATACGTTACATCCTAGGTTAAATGTCACTATTATATCATCTAAGCTTCAATTTTATTTTATTTTTTTTTTGAGAAAGAGGTAGCTGCTTCATTCATTAAAACAAATGAATTAAGCGTACAAGATGGAAGCAGCTAAGGCCTCCGAAAGGCAAAAAAGAGCGTGGATTAAAAACTAAATAATAGACCAGGAAAAGATATCTGGGAACAGCGTGCGTAGAGGGTTTTCTCCAATCCAGATATCAGACCACATCTTGTTATTAGTACCACCGCCTAGTTCGTAGGATACGCTGCATTTGAACACATCACGACATCGGACCACACTTTTCCACTATTGCGAGTAGGGGACAAAGGCTCTGCCCTCATGTAGCGGTTTACGTCTGGTGTAGTAAAGAGAATTTATCAGTTTGCACCACGGGAGATTTGGTTCGTTGAGAAAGCGCCACCACCATTTGGTTAAGAGGGCCATGTTCATAGCGTCCATATCTTTTTGATCCCTGGCCCTCCTTCAATCTTGCTTCTACAAATGGTTTTCTAGCTGACGAGGCATTCTTATCCAAAGATAGTAGAAGTCCCTTTCCAGAAGAACGCTCTTCTCAGGCCCTCGATCCTGTGTAGTACCCAGTATGGTGCTTTGAAAGTAGATAAGTGAAATAGCGGTAAGTTGGCAAGAACCGAATTGACGAGAGTAAGTCTTCCTCCTTGAGAGAGGAGTTTAGCTTTCTATCTGTCGATTCTTGCGTTGATGCGGTTGATTACCAAGGCCCAATCTTTCTTATGTAATTGTTTATTGTAAAGTGGTAGCCCCAAATAGTGGAACGATAGCTTGCCCACTTTAAATCCTAGGATATTGACCAGTCTGTCAGCTTTGCGCGGTCGAGATCCCAAGTAGTACAGTTCCGATTTGTTCTGGTTAATCCTAAGTCTAGAGGCCCACTCAAAGATTTTCCAAAGAAACTGGAGGTTCCTCATGAAATGTTTCTTGGGTTCGCAAAAAAATATTGTGTCGTCAGCGTACTGAAGGAGCACCGTTTCGCAATCCTCAGTTGGGCCAATTCCACGTAGTAGATTGTTGCCCCTAGCAGTTTCGGTCAGCCTGGCTAGGCAATCAGCAACTAAAATAAAGAGATAGGGTGACAGCGGGTCTCCCTGTCTAAGGCCCTTCTTAGCTTTTAGCCATCTTGTCGAGGTGGGTGTCATTCACTAAAATACCCACTTTGGCGTTGCATATACATTGTTCGATCCAGAACCATCATTTTTCGCTGAAGCCGAGCCATCTCAGGATGCTTTGCAAGAAGGTCCATCTGACATTGTCGAAAGCTTTTTCGAAATCGGCCTTGATATAAACGCATTTCGTGCCAGATTTTGAGCACCAGTTGACTAGTTCGCATGCTGTAGCAAATGAGTCTGTTAGCAGCCGGTCTTTGAGGAAAGCCGATTGGGAAAGAGAGATTATGGACGGCAGTGTAAGTGCAAGTCAGTTGGCGAGGACTTTAGAGATGATTTTTTGTATTCCGTTGATGAGACTGATCGGTCGGAAGTCATTTGCCTTGCGCGGTCCTTCTTTTTTGGGAATGAGGCACACAAATGAATAGTCGAATGGACCCGTAAAATGTTTATCAGCCTGCAGGTCAAGGAATACGTCGATGTCCTCCTTTACCATCTCCCAGAATGTTTGGAAGAATATTAGGGGATAGCCGTCTGGCCCGAGGGCCTTGTCACTGCCTAGTTGGAAGGTAGCTGTCTTGACCTCCTCAAGAGTGAATGGGGACGTTAGGGAATCGGGGTTGCATAGTCTATTAGAGTGATAGAGGTTACTCCAATCTCCGTATGAAGGAAGACATTCATCCGCGTGACCAAATAGGCGTTTAAAAGCGTGAAAGAAGTAGGATCTATTGTCCTCTTCATTGGTGATTTGCCTTTCTAATTCATCCTCAATGATTTCAATGGCGTTGCTTCGTTTCCGGCCATTAGCCACGACGTGGAAAAATTTAGCGTTTTCGTCACCCTCCTTGAGCGAGAGTTCTTTGGCCCTGGTGTTCCAGAGGATTTCTTCCTCCTTTAAGATAAGCTGTAGTTGCCCTTTGAGATTGGTCCGTTTATCTAGGGTTTCTTGAGACAGATTAGAGTGTTCCTCTAGGTGGTCGATTCTCGAAATTCCTCATGTATGTGCTTCTTTGTGTGGGATATACTGTGGAAGTTGGACTTGCTCCATTCCTTTATCCTAGTTTTGTAATGACTAAGCTTAACAGTTATACAGAGGATGGTTGATTGCTTACGGGGGACTTCATTCCACCACTTCGGCACGTTCGAGAGAAAGTCATCCTTGGTGAGCCAAACCCTTTCAAATCGAAATCTCCGCGGCATGGGGAGGAGTCCGGTGAGGAGAACGATCGGTGTGTGGTCAGAAGTGATCCGCGGGAGAGCCTTGACTTTGCTAAGGGGGAATGAAAGGTCCCACTCGGTGGAGACGAGGAATCTATCGAGTTTGGCCAAATAGGGTTTTTGTTGCATGTTAGACCAGGTGTAGGTTTGGTTCGACAGTGGTAAATCGATGACCGACCTTGCTAAGGGGGAATGAAAGGTCGCACTCGGTGGAGAAGAGGAATCTATCGAGTTTGGCCAGAGAGGGTTTTTGTTGCATGTTAGACCAGGTGTAGGTTTGGTTCAACAGCGGTAAATCGATGACCGCTAGGTTTCGAATGAGATCCAAGAACATTGCCATGGATTTGGAGCTCCAAGGGTTTCCTCTTCTTTCGGCTTGGTTTCTGGTGAAATTAAAGTCGCCGCAAATGACCTATTTGTTGGAACAGGTCCCGTTGAGTGCAAGCAGTTCAGAGCAAAAATCTTCTTTTCCGTCCCAAGTGAGGGGCCTGTAGACGTTAGTGAGATAGAAGGTCTTGTCGGTAGCAAAGTGGGTTAGGTTGAGAGTGAGCGAGTGCTCTCGAACCAAGACCTCGTTACACTTAAAAAAAATTAGAATTCCAGCACGTGAGTAAACCGCCAGAGGTCCCGAAAACGGGGATAAAGTGGCACCGATCGCAGCAAGAGCCGCAACAAGAACGAAGGAATGAACGGGACACGAAATCCACTTTAGTTTCTTGAAGACAGACGACAGTACTATGGAGATTAGACAACACGGACTTGACACAGCGACGCTTAGCCGGATCATGCAGACCAGGGACATTCCAACTTAACAAGTTAAACATCGAAAAAACAAAAAACACATACAGCAGTAGTTGACACAGACTCGATAGGCATACTACATCTAGGCTTCTGCCGACAGGAATTTTTTAAATTTCATAGCGTCAGATCGGAGAGTGACACCCCGCAGAGCAGGCTCCACGCCTTTATTTTCTTTTTGGACCACTTGTGCACTGGAGTCGCCGGCATGGTTGGTTCCCCCTCGAGGCGGTGCGCTTTTCTGCGCATCACCCTACTTAACATAGAGTAGAGTCCTTCATCAGCGTGGCCAGGCGAGCACTCGATCTAGGCACATCTAGGGTAAGGCAATCAGTAGCAGACAGGTGCGGCACACCTTGAGGTGGGCTGCCAAAGTCGTTCCATAGGAAGGCCGACGCCAGATTTTCTCTGGGCTAGGATCCAAGACAATTAAAGATAAACGGATCCCGGCCAGAGACAGATAAATGGAGGTTGAGCCCGAACCCAAAGCAGCCAGGATCATAGATTAAGTAGGTGAGGGTCCACCACGGACTGAACAAGCGAGGTGTGGGGTCTGATGCAGTGAGGATACGCGGGTCATTCGAGAAGGATGGCTCGAAGTTAAAATAAATGCACCAGCGATGATCCACAGAGTTGAAAATCCCATGAAATCCCGCTTTGTCAGAAGCTTCTAAGTGCAAGAACCAAGGGTCAGCCAGGGAGTTTCCATATTTAGGTAAGAGTGCATTAATGGTGCTGGAGAGGCAAGAGCCAGTTGAGGGGAAGGAGGAGAGGGTAGAGCCAGTGTCAGGTTGAACGAGAATGGAAAGGCCAACGACGTAGGAATTTGAAAGTGAAAGTGAATGGCACTCCTTCTGGACGGTCGCTCTGTCGATCGCCGGAGAAATAGTGGCGGGAGGCGCTGGCTGCCCAGTCATAAGCCGCGGCGGAGGGAGAGCCTCGTGTGGCGGAGGGAGGGCATTACGTCGCTGAGGGATGATAGGAGGCCCCAGCTGCCCAGCCATTTGTCGTAGTGGAGGGAGAGCGATGCGTGGTACAGGGAGAGCGTCGCGTGGTGGTGGGAGGGCATCACGTTGTGGAGGAAGAGCATCGCGTCGTCTGTCGCGAATTTTGAAAGAATTTCAGGAGGCGTCGGAGTTAGATGAACCGCCGATCTCCATGTGTCTCCCTCGCGCAGAGCCGACGGAGAGCTGGCCGTCTCCAAAAGAAGGTCTGGGAGGCGGGTCGTGCTGATCCGTGCGTTCATTGTGGGGGTTAGCACGCCTCTCCTCCTTTGCTGCGAGCCCACCTTTCCAGCTGGAATTAGCACCGAAAGCGACAGATCCCCAAAGGAGATCTCTAAGTTTTCAGGAATATCGGAGAGGTGGTTGACGGCTACCAGGCACCGGTAGCCAGAAAGGTCGACGATGCGGGCGCTGGAGTCGTCCGATCTGATGAACCGGCCGAAACCGCCGACGAGGGCCACCACGGTTCGAGAGAACGAGCAACCGTACGAAAGACTAACAAAACGAATCCAAGCTTTGTAGGTAAGTGGCGGCCGCCGTGCGCCACTGTATGGATTCCAAGGAAAGCAGCGCAGTCGAAAATTCCTCAGACTGAGGATGTCCCTGCGGATGAGGTCATCGCATGGCACCCATTTCGGGAGAAAAACGACAAAGTCTCTTTCGCGGTACCTTGCAATGTGGAAATCGGTTGGGTACCTTCCGAAGCGACTCGCAAGGCCGTTTGCGATAGTGTCCTGGGGATCGAGATTGGTCGGGGGGGCGACATCAACCAGGACAGTGTTTCTGCGGCGATTTTGTTGGGCGCAGAAGTCATTGGACAAGGGAACAAAAGCGGAGAGATACGCGGGCCGGGCGCGCATTGCTCTATAGATCTCCATCAGCAAACGTTGCATGCAGTGCTTAGCTCTGTGGCCCGACTTGAAGCTCCTGGTGCACCTGATAGGATCGCGACAGTGAGCAGCCCGGTGATCCCTTCCCAAGCACCTATAACATCTGCCTTTGAAGGAAAATCGGCCACTGTTCGAAGAAGGGGAAAGATGCGATCTCGGAGGCGACGAGCCAGAGCGGGGTGGAGTGGCGGCAGAGAAGGAGAAGCAGGGCTGAGGAGCGCGTCCCTGTACGTCCTCTTAAAAGACGTGGATGGGGGGGCGCTTCTTCCAGTCTTGCCTATCAGGTCGAGGCTTGTTCTCTGGTCCAAGGCTGTCAGCAGCTTAAGATTTGGGTGGAGTAAATGATCTAGAGATTCGGAAGGGGTCATCTTGTCTGAAGTAGGCTGTCTGAGTTAATGTGTTTGCCCAGGTAACCTTCTTGGAGTTGGAGCAGCCCTCGTACCCATGATTACAGAGGTGGGTGGCTGCTTTAACTCCCTTGCCCAGTTCCAAGTAAATCTCGTTGGGTCTCTGCTGCAAAACAAAATACGCACCAGCAGGGGCGAGATCACAGAGAGCATCTTTGAAGGCGGCTTTCCTGTGTGCCTAGAATCGTCGCTTGCGGATCACGTCGTGGGTTCGGGAAGAGCATCGTCTTCTTCCCAGTCTTCTTCTCTTCCTGAAACTCGGTCGCCTTCTTCCGAGTCTTTTTCTCTTCTTGAAGCTCAACCACCTTCTTTCCAGATTTCTTCTCCTCCAAAAGCCCAGTCACCTTCTTCCCAGTCTTCTTTTTCTCCAGAAGCTCAGCCACCTTCTTCCCTGTCTCCTTCTTCGCCAGAAGCTCAGTCACCTTCTCCTTGAGTTTCTTCAGCGCACAGAGCTCACGAAGCTCCATGGACAGAGTCTTTAAGCTTGGTGGTTGGTACCCGAGGTCTCAGGTTCGAATCCTTGTTGATTCACATTTCTAGCTAAGCTTCAAATTTATATAATACTTTATTTACATGTAATGTGGACTTTCATTCTTCATGGCAAAGGAATTGGAAACTCTGTTTTCTTAAGTCAAATGCTTTTGTAGTTTTCTAGACCTCGACAACTGGGTTTGGTTGCAACATGGATATATAGTTGGTTAGCACATATGTGGAGTGCTGGACAGGGTTGGAGCCATTTTGACGCTAAATGAATGCGAAAACAAACTCGAGATTGAAAATCCTGTTAAAACTGAAGTTTTATGAGTTTCAGACGCCCAAAAGATGTTTAGGGCGCTAGCAAGCAGGCTTTGGATGTGAATTCAAATCCCAGTTCCGGACTCCCGAAAGTACTGTAGCAATCCAAATGTGGGTTGGTGATGATCTGATCGTTGCCACGACATGTGCATAGTGACTCATAGGTGTTTTAGGCGCAGGATTTCGGGCACCCGAAGTGTCCACGTGCAGCTACAACAAGTTTAGGCTTCTGTCCGAGCACACGAAAGAGGGAGTGGACACAGCTATCGTAGATTTGGATGCCCGAAAGGCTAGTTCCGGTGCCCGAAAGTGCGTATTTGAGCTAAGGTGCATTATTTCTAATTTTCTATGGGTTGGGCTGCAATTGTATTTTGTTTATAATTAGTTCAGGGATGTTTCTCATCTACTCTTTTCTCACTCAACGCCCTGAGGCTTATCTATCCTTCTTAGTCTCCTCCTTCTTACTCTCTTTCCCTATGGGCACCACAGTTATGCATAACCTGTTAGTTTGATATACACCCAGGATTTGAGAGGTGACAGATTATGGACAGCTTACAATTTATTGTTGTTGTGGATTAATTCAGCAATTTTAAACAGTGAGTTATACCTGATTGTGCCGTGAGCACCTTGATAATATTATTATAATCTGGTTGATCATTCACATATGACTTAGCCTGCATGAGCTTGATTGTGCTTGATAGATATGCTATTATACTCAAGCAAGTCGCGCCCCTCGAGCGCCCCTCTGGAGGCTGGCGACTAATTTAGTGGATAGATAGCCCCTGCGTCGACAGACCACAGAGTCAAGGTGGGGGCCGGGCGTGAGGCGAGCGCAGGCTTGACCAGACTTACAAGTCGGTCAGTGTGATTGGGTTACAGTTTTACTTATTCAATAACTTGTTGATGCATGCTATTTATGAATTACAATTTTCAGTAGTAGTAGTATAGAGGCATGATAGTGGTAATTTATTTTCACCAACTCTATATATCCTACTTTCATTTAGCTATTTGTACTAACTTTGTCTCTAATAGACCTAGTGGCCGGCTGTGCCATTGTTGTTGGCGATAGGACTTACTAGGGACTACGATTTAGTAGTTTTCACACTTTTTTCGTTATTTTTTTGTTTTAGATACCTTAGCTCCTGCTCCATTTGGCTGAGGTAAGGGGATCGTAGATTAGATAGCATCTCCTATTAGTATTGTTATGATATATTTTATCTATATTAGGATGTTACGATATATTAGGATATTGTGTTTTATTGCCTTATATAGAGTAGTATCATTGCCTTCGATAGAGTAGGATTATATAGTATGTAATCCTAGTTATACTCTTACTATAGTAATCATTGTTACTATAGTAAGACAATCTCTTGTACTATATATATTCATTAATACAACTCAAGAGGGTATGCACTTTAGCCCTTCTTTCATGGTATCAGAGCGGGAACCCTAATGTGGGGATATCGATCTATAGCCACCATCCACCATTAATCTCACATTTTTCTATAGGTGTCTTTTCTTTTGGTTTTCTATCTTCCCAGTACTGCTACAGTACTGCTACAGTATCATCGCTACAGTACTGGCGCTACAGTACTGGCGCTATAGTAACAGCGCTACAGTAACAGCGCTACAGTATTTCTGCTATAGTATTTTCAGCCTTTCTGTGATTTCTCTTTGCTCCTCTGGTGCCGCTCGGACTGTCCTACTATTGATTGCTCGTATCACTCGGTTCTTTCCTTGGTGCGGTCGATCTTATTTGGTGATAAGTGGTTCCTCTCATGTGATAGAATTCAGGTTCTTTTTTTTTTATTCACATCCGCTACATTCCGATTTATCTTTCTTTCTTATCTAGTGGTGGATCCTTATCTTAAGGTAGTAAACATGTCTTCTTCTACCTCAAATTTGCCAATTGTTAATATCAAAACTCTCATACCACTAGAACTCACCGATTCTACATATCTTGTGTGGAAACAAGTCTTTCTTAATGTTCTAGAAAGTTTTGATGTTACAAAACATGTGGACGGAACTAGTGTTGTGCCTTCTCAGACTATCGATACTGCTGATAAGAAGGAGGTTATAAATCCTGAATATGTGAGTTGGAAAAAGAACGATACTACTATACTTTCATGGATTAATGCCACTTTATCTCTTAGCATATTACATATGGTTGTTTCTAGCTCACCTAAAACTGCATATGATGCTTGGAGAATTATTGAGGCATATTTTCTTGATAAGACTGCTTCCACGGCTTTTTCTCTAAAGTCTGAATTGCGGAGCATCAAGAAAGGCTCAATGAGCATGAGTGATTACATGCAAAAGATCAAGACGATTGGTAATGCTCTTCAGGCGATTGGTGAAATCGAGTCAGACCATAATTTGGTCATGACTGTTCTTCTAGGGCTACCAGAGGAATATCGAGGTTTTGTTAGTGCTCTAAACACACACAGAAATAAGCCAACTTTTGAACAACTTCGTCCACTCTTGATGCAAGAAGAAACAGAAGTCCAGCGTCGTACTAGTGTGACTACGTCCTCTACTATTCCCACTATTGACGGTGAAGCTCTTTATGCCAATCGTGGACGTGGTAATCATGGAGGCCGTGGAGGTAGATATCGTGGAGGCCGAGGACAGCATGGTAGACACTACTCTGGTCGTGGATCTCCTGGAATCTACCCACAGTCTCAACCCAATTATCCTCAACAATCTCACATTCCAAATCAACAACCGTATATTCCGAAGTCTGGCATACAATGTCAGATATGTGGAAAGTTCAATCATTCTGCTCTTCAGTGCAGACAACGCTTCAATCATTCTTTCATTGCTGATGAAGTTCCTCAGACCTTTGCTGCTATGAACCTTCACGAACCCGGTGAGGAAGTCTGGTATCCGGATTCCGTAGCATCAAATCATATGACCGCAAACTCTGGTATTCTCTCATCTTCTAAACCTTATAGTGGGTATGAAAAAATTCTTGTTGGTAATGAAAATTTACTTGATATTACTCAGACAGGTGAAACTCAATTGAATACATCTTCTAACTCTTTTGCTCTTAAAAATGTTTTTGTTGTTTCTGCTATTAAGAGAAATTTACTTTGAGTGCGTAAATTCTATCAAAATAATAATTCTCTTTTTCAATTTGACTCTACTGGTTTTTCTGTGAATGACAAGGAAACAGGGAAAAGCTTCTTCGATGTCCTAGCTCGGGAACATCACTTTATCTAATTTCTTCTAAACTTGCAAGTGTAGGGAATTAGCAACAGCTAGCTCTTGTTGCATCTAGATTTAGTGGAGATGTCTGGCATAGACGGTTAGGTCATCCTAGTCTTCCTGTTCTTTCTACATTTATTAAAAATAATAAAATTGTTTCTGATTCTGCACTGAAATTATCTGTCTGCAATGCTTGTAATATGGGAAAACATGTTAAACTCTCATTTCATGATTCAGAATCTCAATCTGCTTTTCCTTTTCATATTGTTCATTCTGATGTTTGGCAATCACCTGTGTCCTCGGTTTCTGGATACAAATATTATGTTATTTTTATCGACGATTATTCTAGATTTTCCTGGCTTTATCTTTTAAAATTTAAACATGAAGTTTTTGACAAATTTTTCGAGTTCAAGAAGATGGTTGAAAATATATTTCATAGCTCAATAAAAATTTTTCAATCTGACAATGGTACGAAATTTGTAAATGACAAGTTTTCTAGTTTTTGCTCACAAAATAGAATTATTCACCGATTTTCTTGTCCTTACACTCCTCAACAAAATGGCCTTACTGAGAGAAAACATAGGCATTTATCTAACATTGTTAGAAGTCTACTATTCCAAGCTGGCCTGCCTCCTCGTTTTTGGGCTGAGGCCATTCAAACTGCTGTTTTTCTTGTAAATCGACTTCCGTCTCTTACTGTTTTAAATGGGCGGTCACCATATGACATTCTCCATGGTTGTGCTTCTCCTGACTTGCAACTTATCAGAGTCTTTAGATGTTTGTGTTATCCCGATGTTCAGGACATTGCAGATCACAAGCTCTCTCCCCGATCACTTCCTTGTATTTTCTTAGGTCTTTCTGACAAACATAAGGGCTTTCGCTGCCTCTATCCGAGCACTGGTAAAGTTTTTTATTTCTCGCCATGTTACTTTTGTTGAAACTGTTTTTCCTTACTCTTGTCTGTCCAAATTTTCTTCCTCATCTTCCCACACTACCTCAAATTTTCAAATGTTTCAACATTTTCTTTCTAATCCTCCCTTATTGGGCGAAAGTCCTTCCTCTCTTGATGCCATCTCTGGTTTTTCCTTCACACGCCTTTCTTCGGATGTTAGTTCAAATGCATCTGTTTCACGATCTTAGATTGTATCGACTTTTCCTTCCACCTTGAATCATGATGCCACACAGGTTAGTGCTGAACATGCTGCCACTGTTGCTGGTCCACCTGAACTCCGAGTCTATACCTTATCTATATTAGGATGTTACGATATATTAGGATATTGTGTTTTATTGCCTTATATAGAGTAGTATCATTGCCTTCTATAGAGTAGGATTATATAGTATGTAATCCTAGTTATACTCTTACTATAGTAGTCATTGTTACTATAGTAAGACAATCTCTTGTACTATATATATTCATTAATACAACTCAAGAGGGTATGCACTTTAGCCCTTCTTTCATGGTATCAGAGCGGGAACCCTAATGTGGGGATATCGATCCATAGCCACCATCCACCATTAATCTCACCTTTTTTTATAGGTGTCTTTTCTTTTGGTTTTCTATCTTCCCAGTACTGCTACAGTATCATCGCTACAGTACTGGC
>NC_033639.1:5039214-5064152 GCF_001540865.1 Ananas comosus | reverse complement strand
TATTAGATCTATCAAAAAAATTAAACAATAAATTGTATGATAAATAAATTAAATAAATCTAATTATCAATTGATTTAATTTAGCTTTTAATTTTATCAGTTTTTTTAATCTTCTAATGCAGAAATATAGTTTTATGTTTAATGTGACTCAAAATTTATTTATTGAATTCGATTTTGTTCCCTTAATTAACCAAAAAATTTGTGATGCGACAAATTTTGATAAAATAATTATGAAAAAAATAAATATTTGTAATGGAAATAGAGGGCTCGGACCGATAAGGGGGGTACGGGGGCCTTTGCCATCTGCAGTATGGATCAGATATATAAATTAAAATTTTACCTGTATATTGATAAACAAAAAATTTAAATTATAATTTTTTTGACTTATCTAATTTATTTTCGATTTGCAATATTTTTGAAAGGTGTGGATGCTTCGTGATATCCCAAAGAACAAAATTTTAAAAAAAAAGCAAAAAAAAATTAGTGTGTTGCACAGTGCTGTAATACGGACTTGCATATCGCTCTGTCTCGCGTGATACGCAGGTCCGTGCTGTGGCAATGGAGGGGGATTCGAGACCCCCCCTACACCGTGCCATCTTTTTTATGGCACGGTAAGTGTCATCCCATGCCATACGGCATAAGGCGGCAATTAAAACCTTTGGTTATACGTCTTAGTCACACACTAATATCATTTAGAGGTTTGAAAACCATTGATAAGTAAATCTAGACTTTTAAAAGGGCATGAAAAAAAAAAAAAAAAAAAAAAAAAAAAAACACATGGCGTAGACGACGCCAACCGCGCTCTCTAACTAAACCGCCACCCGCGGTCGTCGTCGTCGTCGTCGTCGTCTCGCATTTTCTCGCCGAAACTGTGGGCGCTCGAAGAGGCGATGCTCGGGAGCAGGGTGGGAGCTCTCCTTCGTCGGAGCACCAAAACCCTAACCCTAATCTCTCGGGATCTCAGAGGCTCTCCTAGGGTTTACTCCCATGAGCACCCCCTACTCTCTAACCCTTCGCGATTCGCCGTCTCGGAACCCTGCGAGAGATGCTTCCTCTCCAGATACAGCTCCTTCTCCGCGTTCAGATCCCTACCGAAGGTTCGATCGCATTTCCGCTGTGGTTTCTGTCAAATTTCGATTTGATATGGCTCTTATGTACCAATGAATTTGTTGATTTAGTTGTTCATAAGAATCCTTATTTATCATTGTGTGGATCAAACTTGCTGAGCAATATCCGATCTTGATCGATGCATTGTATTTCGAGAAATCTATAAAGATTTGTTGGAAACGATATTTTAAGTTGGTTAGGGTTTTGGAAAGGTTTAACAAGCCACGTAATTCACTAATTTGATCAAAACTAGCTGTAGAAGCAAGTAGGACCTAAATGGCTTACTGTTTGAAGGAAATTGGCGATAAATTATATTCATTTTGACATCTGAAGATCACCATATTTCTGTCATACTGTATCACCGTAGTAATTAAGTTAAAGATTAGTTTCTTTCTGGGTGAACCTCATTGTAGTATTAGAAAACACAAGACGGATAGTGGAGTTTCCATTTCTTGAGATTATGTTCAGCTTGAAAACAATCTAACAGCAATATTTACTTTCCTTTAGAGCTTATCTGGTCAATCTTCAAGGAAAATGTCCACTTCAGCGACGCTTCTGAATAAAACCAGGACAGATGTAACAAATGCAGGATTGAAATTACTCGTTACGAAGGGACCCCATGCACAAAAGGTAGTCGGGATATGGCTTTTTGGTTGTGCTGCTTGGGTTTTCAGTTTGGTGGTTCTTGGTGGAGTCACGCGCCTCACTCGTTCTGGTCTATCGATGACCGACTGGAAATTCACTGGTGCTCTGCCTCCATTGTCAGAGGATCAGTGGCGTCTTGAATTTGAGAAGTATCAGCAATCGCCCGAATACAAGCGGTAAAATTACATTCACTTCGCTTTTTAACAAATGAATGAACATATCATTTACTACAGTGATGGTGCATGACTTTGTGCAGGGTGAATAGAGGAATGAATATGGAAGATTTTAAGTTCATTTATTGGATGGAATATGCACATCGGATGTGGGGAAGGGCGTTAGGTGTTGTGTTTGCTGTCCCATTTGCATATTTTCTCGCAAAAGGGTACATTACCCGCCAACTTGGAGTTAGACTGTCAGCTCTTTTTGCTCTTGGTGCTGGGCAAGGACTTATCGGCTGGTGGATGGTAAAAAGTGGTCTGGAGGTATAAAAATCCTTCAATCTTCTCGTGCCAAACTGCTGAAATGTNTTCTGACAAGCAACTTGCCGACATTTTCACCAAGCCCCTGTCATCCTCTCGGTTTTCGATATTGCGGCTCAATCTTCGCATCCGACCACCGGATGCTTAGTTTGCGGGGGGATGTTACGATATATTTTATCTATATTAGGATGTTACGATATATTAGGATATTGTGTTTTATTGCCTTATATAGAGTAGTATCATTGCCTTCTATAGAGTAGGATTATATAGTATGTAATCCTAGTTATACTCTTACTATAGTAGTCATTGTTACTATAGTAAGACAATCTCTTGTACTATATATATTCATTAATACAACTCAAGAGGGTATGCACTTTAGCCCTTCTTTCAAGTATTGACCAAACTAGAGGAGGACTAGCCTATGTACTTTATTTTGACAGCAGCCAATACATATATGAATTGGCTGACCCGTGGTGGTTGTATTTTGGAGATGTATGATATACTATGGATGTATGTATGTATAGTATTGCTTATCTATTTGATTACTTTATACTCATACATATTAGTTGCGGACTACTAGGACTTTTGTAGTTGTGAACGTCTAATACTTGCTATTGATAGATGGTTGACGCTTCGTGTGCGCAGAGTGCTTCCCGTGTATACAGCGGGTCTATTAGTGTATCCAGAGGCTTCGCTATAGCCCGAGGTGTGACAGCTTTTAAGCCCACATGAACTTTTAGATCTCATGATAATTTACTTTTTTACCTATAATACATACATATGAACAAATTCTTTAAACAAAGGGAAAATCAAATCCATTTCAATGATATTTTTTACCTCTAGTTAGATTTTTCTAGGAGATGCTTTTTGACCTCTTTAGAACATCAAGGAACTCTAAAAAAAGAGTATAACTGAGTTAAAACCTCAAAATCTTTCGTTTGGAAATATCTCTAAGAACAAACCCCAAAAATTTCAACTTAACATCTCCTCCAAGCAAGGAAAATGTGGGTTGATCGCGAGGTGGTTCCCTTTCCTATCCTAGAGCTCCCTCCAAGAGCTCTTCATCTTCTCCAAGCTCCCAATAGGGTGGATCTGAGGGTTCCAACAAAGGGGCAAAAACTAGATTTTTCTTCTTTTTAGAGAGAGAAAGAAAAGAGAGTGCAAAAGAGAAATGAGAGAGGGGAGGGGTGTTGGCTATGAGAGGTTTTCTATAGAAGTGCTACAATTGTACTTAAACCCTCTGATAATTTCTATTTGCAACTAAACATAACATAGCCTCTGCGATAGGTTTGGGGCGCCCGCCCGAACTTTCAGCTGCCAGAAAGCTCAAAGCTGCAGCTTCGACGCTCTCGGTTGCAGCGTTTGGAAGATGATTTGGGTGCCCGACCGAGACCATTGGCCGAAGCGTTGTGTCTTCGGCTCCTACTTGAAAACCTTGATGAGCTTTTCCTCGATATTGAATCCAACTAGATTGCTCCCTCTCCGGTCCACAATTGATATGGAGTCAAATCCAATTTTACCCACGTATCAAGGGACACTGCATCAATGAACTACATCGTGCCACGCATCACGCCGTGATTTCTATGCCAACAATACTGTAGAGGCTTAACTAGATTTCTAAAAGATATAGTGTATTTATGTTTGGTTCGTATAGTAAAATCATCTTAGATTATTGAAAATATAAGATTATTGTGTTTGATTGTGTCACATGGCAAAAGATTGAACCATAGACAATTTTTTATGCAGTTAAAATACTATTGCAGTTCTGTATCAACAATACTGTAGCAATAGGTATGTAGCACATACTGTAATAGTGGATTGCGAAAAAAAGAGATTAAAAATAGAATAAGAAAGTCAGAAAAGAGAAATTAGAGGCCAATTCAGGCTCAAGTGGAAGAAGTGACGGACAATCAAGACTTGGAGGGGAGAGTAATAATAGGGATAAAATCCCACACCATCAAAAGCAATTCGACCAATTTTCTAATCTACTTAAATTTAATATATAAATCTAACTTAGCTAAATCTAACATAGTGTTTGTTGTCGAGTACCACGGGAGGGATAGAAAATACAAATGGTCACACACAAACAGGGCAATAACCTGAAGAAAAACCAATAATAAGTTGGAGGATTCCATTTGTGTGTCGTTGTAGTTGTTGAGGATTCCAATTCAGGGCCAGAATCAGNGGGGGGGGGGGGGGGGGGGGGGGGGAAGAGGTCAGGGATCGCGGAAAGGGTATCGCCTCGGGCTAGCGTGCTCGCCGAGGGATCGTTTGATAGGTAGTCTACCTCTCTTTGTTTCTTTTTATGAGAGGTTGAGAGTTTTACCAGTGTACTAGAGACCACCATTTTTGTACTTTTGAGACGGACATTGTATTACTTTATGTTTACTTTTATGGTTTAGTTGTTCTTTTACTACTGTTATAGAAGATAGAATCTTACTGCTCTTATATCATTAGCTGTAGTTCCTTCCTTTGTTATATTTCTTGCTTTTACTTCTGCTTCTATTGTAGACGCCTTGTATGTGTGGACATATGGCGGGTCTGGGCGCGCTACCGGGAGGGCCTCCGTCGGTCCCGGGGCGTGACAGATTAATTTGGTATCAGAGCTTAGGGTTGAGTTTTAGTGGACCTAGCAAACCTTAGGCCGGTTGGACTATAGGAATTAGGCTCGTGAGAGACGAGGTCTAATTGATTTGTGAGAGAAAGTATTACGATTGGATTTTATGACAACTCTAAAAAGTTAGAGTTTGATCGGAGTGTATGGCTTCTAACTTCGCGGAGGGTTACGTTGGCGGTCGACAACGTAACATCGGGAGTTAGTAGTGTAGAACACTTCTTTACTTTCGCTCGACTTGGGGTACTGATTTTTTTGAGCGGGGTTGCGGTAGCATGGGTTGTATTAACTTGCGCTTTTATGATGCTGTAGTGATGATGCCGACTACATGCTCTAAGTCTGTTAGAGTGGACGATGCGGCGACTTTTGAGGAAGCGGAGATATCCACTACCTCCGGATCCGAAGAGGTCCGTGAGTTGAGGAGTTAGCTTGCGACCCTTACTTATTTGGTAACGCAGCAGGCGACGACGGCTCGACAGCTGGCGGATACGGCACGCCAGCAGGAGGTACGGATGCAGCACCTGGAGGACCTTCATCTACAGCAGACAGCTGCCGAGGAGGCTCAGGTCTCGGTACTACCCGCGCCAGTTGATACAGTTGCGCCCGGGAAGTCGTCCCCTGTACTCGACACTTCGCAGAAGATAATTGCGGTGGCACCTCGGGAGGGGGTGTTGGCAGCACCACCAGCTCAGGCGCTTGTGGCAGCGGTGACTTTTCCTCTGACGGTCGAAGGAACGGAGCGGCAGCGGCTCAAGGATCGCCTCAACGAGTTCAGGAGGTACGATCCCAGGATCTTTGATGGAGAGAACGCCGACCACTGGATTGTTGAAAAGTGGTTGATGCACATGGAGAAGTTATTCCGCGACACCTTCGTGGAGGAGAGAGACAGAGTTTGGCTCGCAACTCTGTCACGCCCCGAGACCCTGCGGAAGCCCGCCCGGCACGTGCCCAGACCCGCAATACGTCTAAAACATATAAGTCGTCTAAAAACAACAATAATAAAAGCATAATAATAAAGGACATCTAGGAGTATCAGAGCATAATAAATGTCTAAATGCTACAACAAGGGGTAAGGATAAAACTGTAAATCCACTAGATAAAACATAAAGTGATACAAGGAAATCCCAGATACAAGTGCTATAGGTAGATACATAGGTGGTCTCTATACATGGATACAAAAACCTCTCATTCTCTCAACTACAAAAAGAAAGAGTAAACCACCTAGGCAAAGTACCGCTCCTCGCTAGCTAGCTAAACGATCCCCTTGCCGCGATCCCGTGCCTCCGTCGGTGCTGAAGGCTCTGAAAAGTAAACCATAAAACAGGGGCGTGAGAACTATTAAAAATAGTTCCCAGTGGGCAATTACTGACTTCAGTGAATGCACCACAAGGCCCAAAACTACAAAAAATGTCAGTGACAATAACAGTAGAAAAGCGAAAGGTAAGTAAAAAAAAATAATGTAACCTACTACAACATGATATCTCTACTTAGCGTAATTAGCATAAGTATGAAGCAACTATGCATGAAGTAAAAGTCTCCAACTATCATAATGTTCGCAATGCGAAATAGTAAAGTTCCGTTGTTTACTATTCTAGTCAATGTCCAAGTAATACTCTAAGTCATCATCTATCCACATGTCATAATGAATTCTCAAGTCAAATCTGAAGAGACCCACCCGAAGGCTGTCTATGGCCCTGAGACCCACCCGTAGGCTGTCTGGCCGGTGCCGAGCCTAATGGCCCCGTAGTAGTCAACATCCCCACCCTAGGAATGAGCCTGGCCCACGGCAATCCACTTCGGCGCCCAATCCCGCACGGCGAATATGAATCGCGATGGCTATCTCCGGAGTGTCGGCTTGTAGGGAGCGACCCTCACAAGCATGTGCGAATGAGCACAATGGCAAGTAGGCAAACGATCTGTCGCAAGTACCAAGTCCTCATGTCTAATAACATAGAATGTGTCAAGTATCTCAACGGCCTATCCCTATGTCATCATGTTTCTAACATGGAGTGTAGCGGATAATAGTGGCCTATCAATATGTCCCTATGTTGCAGTTTCATAGTTTGCTAGTTTCAAGTGCCCTTGATGACACTCTTGTTCTCTATGTCAAAGCATAGCAACTATGTTCCAAAGTACATATTCCAAGTCATAATTCTCATAAGAGATGTATTTTCCACTTGCAAAATAACCACTTTTCCCGTATGCATGCACTCTACTTATATAGCTCTACTATATAGTGAAATTTTCATAATACACAAGGCATGTATTTTAAGTGCTCTAAAATTCATATAAATTCCATTTAGCATAGAAATGAATTTAAAAAATATTTTACAACAAGTAGAAAAACCATAGGGGCCATTTTGCCCCATTTCCACGAAGCCAAACCCACCAAAACTCTTGCAACTCTTCGCAAGCTCCGACGAAGATGCCCACTAGCCTCCTAGCACCCTAAAGATGTAGAAACAAGGGTTAAATGAACCTTACGATTAACCCTAAACTCAATCGATAAGCAACATAGGCTAAGATGGAAAAAAACTCACCTAGGTGAAGAAATTCTCTCTCTAGTTCCAAATGGGAGTTAAAGTACTTCAAATCCAACCTAAATAAAGGTTCCAAACCCATCAATTAGGTCTCAAAACCCTCAAATCCAAAAACCCCCAAAATAAACCCTAAATTCCAAAATTTAGGGTTTCATCTAGTAAAACCTAGGAAAACATGTATCAAATGGGGATTACAAGCTACCAACCTCAAGAGAAGCTCCAATCCAAGCTCAAAACCAAGTAGGGTTGAAGTTTGATCCTCCACAAAGCTCCAACCGCAAGTTCAAAGCCACCAAAGTGAGAAATGGGGAAGAAGATGATGCTCCAAAGCCTCCAAGCAGGCTCCTTCTCCTCTTCTTCTTCTTCTTCTTCTTCTCCCTCTCTTCTTCTTTCTCTAGAATGCAAAGGGTTGAGAGAAATGAGGAAAAGAGAGAGAAGAAAGGCTCTCTATAGGCTTTAAAGTAACAAAATCCTGATAAGCCCCTCAAAAAATCAAAATTACAACAGCCCGGTCTGGGCAGTTTTCGCCCAGAGGGACTGGTCTCCCCGACCTGGGACCGGTCTCTCAGCCTGCCCCCGAAAATCCAACGTTCGGGAACCGGTCTCTCCCTGCGCGGGACCGGTCTCTCCCCGCGCAGATGTTCTCGGTGACCGGTCTCGACTGCCAGGGACCAGTTGCCTCGCCGGCTGCGCAGCACTGTTCACTGGGGGACCGGTCTCTCCTATCAGGGACCGGTCCCCGAGAGTAAAAACTCTCAGGACTCAGCCAAAACTCTCGAGATCGAACCTTTAGGCCGGTATACCATCGACGGCCCTCCACCAAGTGTGGAAAAGTTCGGAATACAAATCGAACACTCGAACCTCGCAATTTGCGAAGGTCCAGTGTGCTACACACTCACCATTTGGACGGCGAGGCCTATAGTTGGTGGGTGGGTATCCAGGATAATCCCAACACCGACCTAGCGGCAATTCCTTGGAAGAGGTTCAATGAGCTCCTATTGGAGCATTGCTTCCTCGTCCGTGTTGAGAGGAAGATGGAGCAGGATCTGCGCGAGATGCGCCAGGGGGATCGGACCGCAGCCGAGTACGAGAGGGAGTTCTCTCGGCTTCTACACTACGCGCCCTTTGTCATGCGGGACGACGAGGATAAGGCCCGCATCTTCGAGCGAGGACTTCGGCCGTCGATTTTTCGGTTGGTGCAACCCTCCAACCCTCGGACTTACCAAGATGTGGTGAACCGCGCGCTCATCGTGGAAAGCCGCACGGCAGACTAGCAGGAGCGTCGAGAAGACTCGGACAAAGGAAAAGACAAGAGGCCCGTAACTGAGGGTGCGAGTCAGACGCACTCCGGGAGGCCGCCAAGATATTCCAGGAACCGGAGCAAGTCACGAGGACGTGGCTCATCAGCACGGCATAGAGGATCCGAGCGTCGTCAGACTTTGAGCTGCGTGATCTGCGGTGGTCGTCATTATCCGCGACAGTGCTCACAGAGGCAGGGCAGGTGCTACTCGTGTGGCCAGGTGGGTCACTTCCAGTCAGACTGTCCGAGAGGTTTAATATCAGCGCCATCTTCAGCATCGGCACTAGTATTGCCGGGTTCCATCCCGAGGACGCCTTCTACTCACTATCAGGCCGGGAGGCCACCAATCCTGAGACAGATGGAAGGGTCACGACGGGCCCCGGGCGGGCGCATGTATGCAGCCCAGACGGAGGAAGCGGCAGCAGCTGAGTTTGTAACTACAGGTATCAGTTTCTTTTGTGGCATTCCAGTTATGCATTGTTGGTTACCGGTGCATTGCACCTATGATCGGCTATTCGCTGAGTTGCATGGCACCTCGTTAGTTTGCTGTTTGCGACGTTGTGTAGCCCTCGAGCTAGGCGGTTGATTTACGGGTGGTGGGTAGCATGTTTTGCTATGCTTGTAGATCTCACGAGGATTGCATTAGTTGCATCCCTGGATCGGCTGTTTGCCGGATGATGCTTGGAGACGACCGTGCTGGACCATTCGGGGACTGAGGAGCCTGGGCCCGTTGGGCAGGCGCAGTCGGCTGTGTGTGACAGCTGCCCGATACTTACGGGTAGGGCAGAGTTTTGGTCAGGATGGTAGTCCGAGCGTAGACCCTGGAGCATGGGAAGCCACGTGTTGGATCTTGAGATCGAGGACACACCGAGTGTGTAGTGACCCAACCCAAGGATTTCTTAGCGTTGAACTTTTCGGCGCGTGTGGATGATTAGTTGAACGGGTGCATCGTTTCGACCACCCTACCGTGTGGGATGGTTTTGGTGCGCCAACAAATAGATTGGCCTTCTGTTGTGTGGAGTTGTGCTGGGTACCTGGTACCCTTGGATTGCGAGCTAATTTGACTCGCCTTGAGGACTTTGAGCACGAAATAGTGCGATTGGAGGATTTACTTCCGCTAGTTGCGTTGATTGTCTCCCCTACCTGAAATTAGGTGAGTGTTGGAGAGGAACTGGGGCCTGAGTGGCCATGAGCTTTGGTTGATCGAGAATCCTTGAAATGAAGGATGTCTTTGATCGGTTGTTGTGCCCCCGGTCGAGTCACAATTGTTAGCTCGAATGGCGGGGAGGTTTTATAGTTGGTGTTTTGCTTCGTGGAGGAGCACTCTCACTTGTTGTGGGACCGGTTGGGCTGTTTCGACTGTGTGTCGACTCTCGTGATTCAAATTGAACCGCGACCGGGTGTTTGGAAGTGACTGAGGCTCATTGGCCTTGTCAAATGGCCTTGAGGTGTTGGTGTACTCGTTAAAATTGTGAGCAGTCTGAGTAGTACTGTTTGATGTTAGAGTTTGAGGTCGTACCTCAAACGAATTGTGATACTAGGTTGGGACATCACGAGGATGATGTTGCCCAAGCCTATAATACTCCACCAGTCGTAGGGGTTTACGGAATGATAATTTTGAGCCCCCTGGGTTGATTTGTGGAACCGTTGCGGATGACTTGGGGTATTTTTATAGGATGTGCACGATTGGACTGCGTGGGCAGGTTTGAAGTGATCAAGTTGTGGAACTCTCACTGATCGATAGAAAACTCGCGAGAGGGAAGGTACCAAGTTGCTAACTTCCCGCGTCAGGAGCGAGCACAAGGATTTGAGATCTTCGGGATAGAACTGTATATGAGGACTTATGGAATTGACCGACTTGACCGTAGTATTGGGATGACTTCGATAGAGAGCTGCTACTGAACTGTGGAATGATCCCTCTCTGTCATGTGAATTGAGTTCAGAGACCATGGACACCTGGAGCATCCAATGCTGGGGAAAGCATTGAGATCGAAAATTTCTAAATGATCGTGTTGTGAACCTTCTGTCGAAGCTAGGCCCTTGGCCTAGGCTTGCAAGAGTTTACTTGAGTTTGAGTTGGGACTAAGATGATGACCTTAGTGGATTGATGAAGCCTTTGAGCTTAGTTCCGAACCATGTATCACAAAGGATTTGAGGACACTCCCGAGTGGTGAGTTGAGATTGATGTGGAGACATCGCAGCGCTGTGCCGATTGAGGAATCAAGCAATCGCCAGGATGAGCGAGTTGAGACGATTAGACGTTTCTATTATTTTTGAAGGAATGGCTATCTCGAATGTTGAATCGGAACCGTTCATGCCAAGTAAGATTGGACGGTGATGGATTGATGTGTTTCCGCGGACGGCTGTGTGTACCGGCGGACTTGGGCATTAAAGAGGACATTCTTCAAGAAGCACCCCGAGCACCATATGCTATACATCCGGGAGGCACCAAGATGTACAAGGATTTGAAATTACTTTATTGGTGGCCCGGGATGAAAAAGGATGTTCGTGAGTTTGTTGCTAGATGTTTAACTTGCCAACAAGTGAACGCTGAGCACCGAGTTCCTGCGGAAAAGTTGCAGAGCCTACCGATTCCAGTGTGGAAATGGGAAAAGATCTCCATAGATTTTGTGATGGGATTGCCACGCTCACAGGCCGGGCATGATGCTATTTGGGTGATCGTGGATAGATTGACGAAATCAGCACATTTCATACCTATCCACACTACTTGGACTGGTGAGAGACTCGCATAGGTTTATTTGGATGAGATTGTGCGATTGCACGGGATACCTACTTCTATAGTATTGGATCGAGACCCCCGTTTTGTATCCCATTTTTGGAGGAGCTTACAGGACGCTTTGGGTACGCACTTGGATTTCAGCACTGCTTTCCACCCCCAGAGTGACGGGCAGTCGGAGTGTACTATACAGACTCTCGAGGATATGCTTCGAGCTTGTGTAATTGACTTCCAGGAAGGATGGTCGCAGCATCTGCCGATGGCAGAGTTTGCTTATAACAATAGTTATCAAGCAAGTATCAGGATGGCACCGTTCGAGGCACTCTATGGATGGAAGTGTAGATCGCCACTTCTTTGGAGTGAAGTTGGCGAGAGATTGGCTTTAGGCCCAGATGTGCTCCAGGAAGCGGAGAGCAAGATTCGCATTGCTCGGGAGCGACTGTTGACTGCCCAGAGTAAGCAGAGGAGCTATGCCGACAGACGTCGACGAGACTTGGAGTTTCAAATTGGAGATCATGCCTTCTTGGAAGTCTCGCAGACTAGAGGGATTAGAAGATTTGGCATCTGGGGCAAGTTGAGCCCCCGATATATTGGACCGTATGAGATTTTGGAGCGTGCGGTAGCGTATAGATTTGCTCTACCGCCGAACCTATCGGGTGTACACAATGTATTCCATGTATCGGTCCTTCGGAAGTATATCCATGATCCAGCTCATGTGTTAGACGCCACACCTATGAGCTGAGGGATGATTTGAGCTTTGAAGAGCAACCTTTGAGGATTTTGGCTCGTGAGGTAAGAGATTGCGGAACCGTGAGATTCCCTACGTGAAGATGCTTTGGAGCAACCACGACGAGCGTGAGTCCACTTGGGAGTTGGAGAGCGCTCTGCGGGAGCGCTACTCCCATCTTTTTCAGATGGAGACTTGAAGTACTTTGACTTTTCGAGTTTCGCGGACGAAACTCCTTTTTAGGAAGGGTGAATGTAATACACTGGACCATTGCAAGTTGTGAGGTTCGAGTATCTGAGTTGTGTTCTGAGCATTTTCAGATTTTTTGGTAGGTCGTTGACAGTGTTCCGACCCATGGCTCCGATCCCGAAATTTGAGGTAGTTAATGTAGCATACCGAATTTTTTTTATTAAAAGTGAATATAAATAAAAATAGTGTGAGATACTATTTTTATTGGACTTAGACAAGTAAATTATACGTCAGGATTGACTCGTGCGGAAATCAGAGTGAAAATAGAAGATTGAGAATTTTCTGTGCGAGACCGGGCTGATATTTTAGCAGAAAATGCACGGTGTCAGAAAATTTTGAAAATTTGGGAATAGGTTAGGATTATTTTTATGAGGCTAGATTTAAAGTTTCATGCCATTCTGACACCCGGAAGGTGAAAAATAAAATCCGACAGTTATCTGATAAAGATTACAGTTCGGTACAGCTTTCGGTGACCAAACGGGGTCGAAACTGAAAGATTAAAATTTCTTTCATTAAGTAAGGTTAAACTGATCGTGACTGCCAAATTTGAGCTCAATCGGACGTTCAGAAGGGCAGACGAAAAATATCTGTACCTGAGCTACAATCTGATGTGAATAGTGTTTTAGGAGTATATATAGGTGAACTTGCACTCTGTTTTTTCATTTGTGCCCAACCCGAGAGAGAGACTTGGAGAGCAAGTTTGTTTTCTCTTTTTCTCTCTTTCTCTCTAGTTCTCACCCCTCACTCCTTTTCTCTTCTAATCTCTCCACAAAAGAGAATTAATTGGAGAAGAAGTTGGAGTAGAATTCTTGAAAGTTGGAGAGTAGCTTGGAGCTCAAGCTTTCATCTTCTTCCTCTCTATTAGAGAAAGCTTTGGAGGTAAGCTTTGGTAGTAACTATGGTAGATTGCTAAGGAATGATTCGTATGCTCTAGGAATGGGTTTAGAGAACTCCCTAGATGCTAATAACATGTTAATTGCATGAATCAAGTTCCAATTTGGTGATTTCTTGCAATAGTAGCATGTTAAGGCTCAAATTGGGGTTTTGCAATATGTAGAGGTTTGATCTAAATTGAGCATGTATAAACCTAATTGCTAGGTTTTCTGACGCGTTGGCGAAGTCGGTTCGGCGATACGACGAGGCTACGCGAAGATATTGAAGAAGAGGCCGATTTCGGTACAGATTGTCGTAGCTCGCGATGTAAGCTTCCAAAAATCACGAAACCGGAATTGTAGCATCGTGACATCACCTAAAGTCTTGGAGCTAAGAGAGTCACTGGCACGAAGGGTCGTGTGGAGCTCTTGGTGGGTTTGACCTCGCTACAAATGAGAAAATCTCATTTATGTGGATTTAAGTATCGTAAAATGAAAAATCACGCATTTTTATGAAAGATGCATTATTTGTGAATTTTAGAATGCTTGAAATGCTTATGTTATATACAATACATTTTCGGACCTCTATGTAGTAGAGAGCTTGCAAGTGAGACTTATGCATGGGTTTAGCATTCTATTTGGGACTTGAAATCATGCTTCATATAGTAGACATGACAAATGTAACATATCTTGGACATAAAGCTCATTGGACATAGGAGAATGTATTAGGCCATAAAGTGGCTTTGAACTTGAATAACTTGTGAGTTAGGGAGCTAATGTCGCAATGCGACATCGGGTTTGAGCTATGAATGAGCCTAGTAAAGTAATGCCATAGAGAGGCATTAGACTTGAATGATATGTGAATTGCATGTGCATGTTTATATTATGAGAATTATGCTAAGTTGGTAGTTGCATTGGAAAGTGTGTGCATGTAGCATTATGAGAACTATGCTAAGTTGATAGTTGCATACGGACACATTGAAACCATATGCTAGTGGATAGATGCATGTTAATATTTATATGCATTATGGAATACATGCTAGGTACATATTAGCAATATGAGATCATGCTAGAGAGCATGCGTATTAACCTATTACTGATAGGGTAAGCTAATGTCACAAAGCGACATTGAGCTTGGGACATGTATGAACCTAGTAAATAATGCCATAAAGAGGCATGAAAATTGGAACATGCTTGGATATAGTAATGTTCTAGTGCCCTAAAGAGGCACTAGCCATAGTGAATGTTGGAACTTCACTTGGGGATATTAAACTAGACCTATGAGTTGCTAGCGATCATTTCCATGGTTGAGCCATAATGGCCGGATCGTTGTGACGATGACTATGCTTGCTCGCTCGTGCGGTATTGAGAAGCCTACGGGGGCCTGGAGGGTTGGACTCATTCCTCGAGGGGGAATGCTGGAGCTACCACTGGCACTTAGGCGGCACAAGCCGACACTCCGGAGTTAGCCTACACGACTTATGCTCGCTCGTGTGGTATTGAGAAGCCTACGGGGGCCTGGAGGGTTAGACTCATTCCTCGAGGGGAAATGCTGGAGCTACCACTGGCACTTAGGTGGCTCAAGCCGGACTACACGTGTGTAGGTCCTAAAACAAGATTGAACAATGACATTAAACCGGTGTATGACAATCACTACTAGATAGGCTTAGTAGTTGGTTTACTTGAACATGCTTTTAGCATAATAGTGGACATAGGACATGTACTATTGTTTTCGCATAATAGTATACTTGGTGGTCATGATAAAGCATATTAATCATGTATTGGTATATTGGATTATGATGGGGTAGATGTACACTACGTTGACATCATGTGATATTGCGGCATTGTAGATTAGCATTTCATTACACGCTTTTCCTATTTGCAGTTTACTAGTAATTCCTTTATCTACCTATGCTTTTGGGCCTAGTGGTGCATTTGGCTATGGTCAGTAATTGCTCACTGGGAACTATAAATTATAGTTCTCACTTCCCCCTGTTTTATGTTTTCATTCAGGGCCTTCCACCCCGGGAGAGGTTTGGGATCGCGGGAAAGGAATCGCCTCGAGTTAGCTAGCGAGGGATTGGTGGATCGATGGTCTACATCTCTTTTGTTTCTTTTGGAGAGGTTGAGAGACTTGTACCATTTTGTAGAGACCACCCACTATTTGTATTTTGAGACTTATGATGTACTACTTTACTTTTTACTTTAGTAGTCTAGCTTCTGTGGTTTCTACTGGTTGATAGAACCCAGCTGTATAATTGCTCTGATATCTCTAGATATTTTCTATTTATTGTTCTTTAATTCGCTATCGTTGTAGACGCCTTATATGTGTAGGTATATGGCGGGTCTGGGCACGCACCGGGCGGGCCTACGCCGGTCCCGGGGCATGACAGTTAAAGTAGCCCTAAGGTCACCAAAAAGTTGGACTTAGGCTGCTCTCGGATTGCTGTTTTCAGGGCAGTGTACCGGTACAAGCTGATGGCTGTACCGGTACAGGGTTGATGGTTGTACAGGTACAGCCACCGGGCTTGTACCGGTACAGAGCCGTCGAACCCCCAACCCGAGCCACGGGTTGTGATGTTTCGTAGGGCTTGTACCGGTACAGGGGCCCGTGTACCGGTACAAGGAGGCTGATTTCGTGCAGTTTGAACTGCAGGGGCGTTTCTGCAATTGTGGACTTCTTATTTGAATCCCCACGCCCTAGGGGCTTCTCCTGAGCTTGGGACCAGCAAGAGGAGAGGTAGGGAGCCCCTCTTTTCCCCTCTTTGGATTTGATCTCCCATTTTTTGGATTTTGATGGATTTTCCTCTCCTTTTTCCCTATTGGAGCTATTTCCGCCATTGTTGAGGCTTGGAGCTTGGGTTTGGAGCCTTGTTGAGAGAAGATCTTCGAGGTTAGAGGATTTTGAGCCTAGATTGAAGCTTCTAAGAGGTAAGCAACTTATTCTCTCCCTCTAGAATTGAATTTTATTGGTGGTTTTGAGATGAAACCCTAGAATAAGGTTTTAGGGCTTATTTTGGGCATTTCAAATCTAGGGCTTTTGAAGCTAGATTCTTTGGTTTAGAATCTTCCTTGGGCTTAGATTGGAAGGATTCTAGCTCTCCTTTGGAGCTTAAGAGAGGATTTTTACTCTTGAGGTGAGTTTTGGCCCTTTTTGTTTCTAGGTTAATGTTTGATCTTATAGTTGATCGTAATGCCCGTGTATCTCTTCGTTCAATACTTTTAGGGTATTTTGAGACTCGTGGACAACTCCGTTCAGCGAAACGAAGGACTACGCGACTGTTCGGTGGGTTTGACCTAGCCACACAATGAGGAAATCTCATTGTTGATGATTTAAGTGTTGTAAAATGAAAAAGCATGCATATTCTTGTTATATGTATTTATTGTGAATTTTAGAATGCTTAAAATGCCTATGTTACATATAGTGCAATTTTGGACTCCTATATAGTAGAGAGTTGCATATGAAGCTTATGTTTGATTATTTAGCATTCTTATGTTGGGCCATGTTCCTTATAATGAAAATAAGCTTGATTCATGCATTTAAACCTAAGTTTATTTTTGACATGAAAGATAACTAATATGCCATAAAGAGGCATCAAACTAGAATGTTATGTGAATTAGAGAGCTAATGTCATCAAGCGGCATTGAGCTCGGGACATGGGTGAACCTAGCGGATAGGGCCATTGGGGATTTGGTATATGCTCAAACATTGAAATGTCTAAGTGTCATCAAGGGGCACTAGACTTCATGAACGTTGGAACTTCACTTGTGACTTAGAACTGGATCTTCGAGATGCTAGTGACTATACCATGTTAGAGACATGATGATTGGATTACTTGAGACGTTGACTATGCTTCCTTGCCATTTGTGCTCATTCGCACATGCTTGTGAGGGTTGCTCCCTACAAGCCGGCACTCCGGAGTTAGCCTACGCGACTACGTTCGCTCGTGCGGTATTGAGAAGCCTACGGGGTTGAGTGGGATAGACACATTCCAAGAGTAGGGATGTTGGGCTACCACAGGCACTTAGGCGGCACAAACTGGACTACCTTTGGTAGGTCCTTAATTGGAAATGGAAATCGACACAGTGTTGAGAATGGATAATCACTACTAGATAGGCTCAGTAGTTAGATTATTTTGACATGCTCATGACATAGCTTTGGGACATTTGGTATACTTGCTTGTTTCATTTATTGCATTGTAGTATATTTGTTTGCTTTGATAGAGCTTATTCCCTATATATTGACATACTGCATCGAGATGCTTATTTGTCGGTTATGATTGGAACTCAATAGTCATGCTTTGGACATACTTATCATGATAGAGTAGATGTACTATACTTTGACATCATGCTTACTTGAGACATAGTAGTATAGCATTTCATTTATGCTTTCTTTCTGCAGTTCTTATACTCGCTCTTTATTGCTTATTATTATTGTTGTTGCTTACCCTTCTCTTTTGGGGCCTAGTGGAGCTTGAGCTGAGGTCAGTAATTGCCCACTGGGAACTATAAATTATAGTTCTCACGCCCTCTTTTCTCTCGATGTTTTTCAGAGCCTTCGGTAAGGACGTGTGTCGGTCAACCTGCGTAATATCTCATTAAAGACACATTAATAAAAGGAATTTCTTTTTCTTTTTTTAATAAAGCGCAGTGTTCAACCAACCCTACCTGAAATTCTATAGCTAGTTACTAAAGAAAAAGAAAGCTATGCACACTTTTTTAGTCAAGCAACCAAAGACGCATAACCGGAGCTACTATGATAGAAAGGGGATATTCAACACATCTTTCTAAGGTGGGACGATAAGTGGCAGCAAGCACAGGTCAGNGGGGGGAGGGGGGGTGGAGGCCAGGGATCGCGGAAAGGGTATCGCCTCGGGCTAGCGTGCTCGCCGAGGGTCATTTGATAGGTGGTCTACCTCTCTTTGTTTCTTTTTGTGAGAGGTTGAGAGTTTTACCAGTGTACTAGAGACCACCATTTTTGTACTTTTGAGACAGACATTGTACTACTTTATGTTTACTTTTATGGTTTAGTTGTTCTTTTACTACTGTTATAGAAGATAGAATCTTACTGCTCTTATATCATTAGCTGTAATTCCTTCCTTTGTTATATTTCTTGCTTTTACTTCCGCTTCTATTGTAGACGCCTTGTATGTGTGGACATATGGCTGGTCTGGGCACGCTACCGGGAGGGCCTCCGCCGGTCCCGGAGCGTGACAACGGCTATACCTGATCCCGAAATCATGTGGCCCAAAAACGCCACCTCTCTAAGCCAAAACTCACACTTCTTCAATTTGGCGTAGAGCTTCTTTTCCCGAAGCACTTGAAGTACAAGTCTCAAGTGTTCCTCGTGATCCGAATCACTTCGGGAATAGACTAAAATGTCGTCGATGAATACTACAACGAACCTGTCTCGATAAGGCTTGAAAACACGATTCTTTAAATCCATAAAAGCTGCCGGGGCATTAGTAAGCACAAACGGCATAACAGTAAACTCGTAATGTCCATACCGTGTTCTAAAAGCCGTTTTCGACACATCCTCAGGCTTGATCTTCAACTGGTGATATCACGACTGCAAGTCGATCTTGGAATACACATTAGATCTCTGGAGCTGATCAAATAAATCATCGATCCTCGGTAATGGATACTTATTCTTGATCGTGACTTTATTGAGTTCACGATAGTCCACGCACAAGCGAAGCAATCCATCATTCTTCTTGACAAATAGGACCGGTGCTCCCCAAGGTGACACACTCGGTCGCACAAAATCCTTGTCCAGAAGATCTTGCAACTGTGCCTTCAGCTCCTTCAACTCCGCCGGTGCCATCCTCTAGGGTGCTTTTGAGATTGGAGTAGTCCCGGGAATGAGATCTACCACAAACTTAATCTCCCTATCAGGTGGCATGCCCGGTAACTCCGCTGGAAACACATCTCCAAACTCCCGCACGACGGGGATGTCCTCAATCCTAGGGGCGTCCGTATTGGCCCGCAACACGACAGTAGCCAAGTAGGCTACGCAGCCTCTGCTGATCAACTGTCTAGCTCGAGAGGAGCTAATCGTCATCGCAAACAGCAAACTCTGGCATCCTCGGTACACAACCTCCGCCTACCCCGGCCCTCTAATGGTCACAGTTCGATTCTTGCAATCGATAGTGGCGTAGTACTTGGTCAACCAATCCATGCCCAAAACAACATCAAACTCTCCATGTTTATGCAAAGCTAGCAAGTCCGTGAGTATGATCCAATCTCCAACCCGAACAGGGCAACTTGGGCAAAACTCTCGAATATCTAAAGAGTGATCGGGTACCACGGCTCGTCCCGGATGCAACAAAGATGTCAGTGGGATGCCATGCAACTCGGCAAACAGCCGGTCTATGAATGAATGCGATGCACCGGTATCAAATAATGCTCGTACTCGAATACCATAAAGTAAAATGATACCTGCGACCACATTCTCGGCTGCCGCCGCCTCCTCAGTTTGGGCCGCGTACATGCACCCACTCGGGGTCTGTCGTGACCCCTCCGCCTGCCGCTGCACTTGCGGCCGTCCAGCCTGGTGATGCGCAGAAGGTGTTTCCTGGCTGGGACCCGATAAAGCTGGTACAGATGCCGAAGATGGCGCTGGTGCTGGACCCCTCGGGCAGTCCGACTGGAAGTGGCCCTCCTGGCCACACAGGTAGCATCTGCCCTGACTGCGTGAACACTGCCGTGGAAAATGGGGACCGCCGCAGATCACGCAGCGCGGAGCCTGGCGTCAATTAGGTCCTCCTCACTGAGTAGACTGGCCACGTCCTCGTGACTGGCTCCGATGTCTCGGATGTCTCGGCGGCTCCCAGACTGCGCCTGGCTCGCACCCTCAGCCGCGTGCCTCTTGCCTTTGCCTTTGTCCAAGGCCTCTCGCCGCTCCTGCAGATCTGCTGCTCCACTCTCCACTATGAGTGCGCGATTCACAACCTCCCGGTAGGTTTGGAGGTTGAAAGACTGAACGAACCGAAAGATCGAAGGCCGCAGTTCCCGCTCGAAAATGCGGGCCTTATCCTCGTCGTCCCGAACAATGAAGGGCACACAATGAAGGGCACACAATGAAGAAGCCGGGAGAACTCTCTCTCGTACTCGGCCACCGTCCTATCTCCCTGGCGCAGGTTGCGCAGATCCTGCTCCATCTTCCTCTTGACACTGTCAGGGAAGTAATGCTTCAGCAGGAGTTCCTTGAACCTTCTCCAAGAAATCGCCGTCAGATCCGTGCTAGGGTTGTCCTGGATGTCCAACCACCACCGGTAGGCCTTGCCGTCCAGATGATGTATAGCGAGCCAAACTCTGTCCCTCTCCTCTATAAAGGTGTCCCGAAACAGCTTCTCCATATGCATAAGCCATTTCTCCACGATCCAGTGATCCATGTTCTCCCCGTCAAAGGTCCGGGGGCTGCATCTCCTGAACTCACTGAGACGCTCCATAAGCCGATCCCGCTCAGCTCCCTCAACCATCACGGGGAAAACCGCCCCTGCTACAGATGCTCGCGCTGGTGGTGCCGCGATGTCCTCTCCCCGAGGTGTCGCCGCTGGTGCCGTCCTAGAAGCGTCGAGTGTAGGGGACGACACCCTAGGCGCAACCACCTCCACTGGTGCGGTGGTGTGGGGATCTGAGTCTCCCTGGCAGCCGCCTACTGCAGCAGAAGGTCCTCCAGGCGCTTCATTCGCGCCTCCTGTCGAAGCGCCGTATGTTAGTTGTATGCCCTAGAAGCCTATCAGGCTGACGCATTTTATTTTCTATGGGACATATATTTGTACTTAATCTTTATTATTTATATAATTGGGCCTTTTATTCCATTCATGTTAAATGTGTCCATGAATCGTCCTTTGAATTAATAAGATGATAAACTGTATTCTCAAGAGTTGAGAATTTGAGATACATATTATTGGTGATTAATTCATAAATGCTCTCAATCGGAGGATCATCATGGGGACGATGGTACATCCGGTAAGATTGATGTGTGTGCCACTTCCCTTTTAGGATGACGAATCTCGAGTCATCAGTGTGGGGACCCTGGAGTGAACATGCAGGTGGTTGTTGGAGAACAAGGGTACTGAGCGTGACCAAGTACGAACAGTTACATGGATGTCTACTCATTCGTCAGTAATTGGTTCGATGTTGCAGTGGTACAACTGATCCTTAGACCTGCGACACCACGGCCATTCAATATGAGGCTACTGTAGTTTGACTATGCAACAAACTCTGATCCTAGCCATGGATCTTAGTAGTATATGTTGGCTGCAGTCGGTTCATATCAGGAATGGGTGTGTGTTTATAGGGGATCTATCGCTCTCGGTAGAGAGATAATTAGTTCTATGCTATTTGTACGGCAAAGCTCAGAAATCCTCGGCCGGGGTAATATGGTGTATGGAAAGATGTTTCCAAGAGTAACCATAAGAGCTTCTGTCTGATCAAATTTGTCATATGACGGGTGATGGGGTTTGACGAATATTCCATGACCTCCACTCAGTTGGAACTATGCGATAGAAGGATTGTATTGTATGGTAACTGCACGTAGAGGTTCAGTCTGATATTCACTTCTGACTGGATTGCCACTACATGCTGCTAGGCGTCACTGGTGGATTGTGGGAACCAATAGAAATAATTATGTAACAATGTGAACTCTCGAAATCCGAGGGTTGCACCTCGTCTAGAATCGACTAAGGGTCGAATGGATAAGCTTTGGAAAAGCTAAGGATACACGAAAACCGAGAAGTGCATTGGAATGGAGTCCGTGAGAGCAAATAATGCAATCTGCATTTTTTGGCTGAGATTGCTCTCGGGGACCGGTCTCTGGAGGTAAGAGACCGGTCCCATCAGCTGAAGGCTGCGGGGTTGCTGATGCAACCGGTCCCTGGCAGAGGAGGGACCGGTCCCAGCCTACGACACCAGTGAAAAGAGCTAAAAATCGGCTAAGTCCCGAAAGTTCAGCTCTCGGGAACCGGTCTCTCTGAGAGGAACCGGTCTCCCGAGGACCGGTCTCTCAGGGAGAGACCGGTTCCCGAACGCGTGTCCGAGGGGGTAGGCCCCGGGGACCGGTCCCTAGTCGGGGAGACCGGTCCCTCCGCACGCAGAACGCCGAGTAAGGGCTGTGTAAGAGATGAAAAGTTGAGGGGCTTCTTAGCATTTTGTTACAAAATGAGAGAGAGTATTAGAGAGAGATCATTTCCTCTCTCTCTCTCACTCCCTCAGCCTCTCCCTCTCCCTCTAATCGTGCGAAGAGAAAGAAAAAAGAAAAGAGAAGAGAAGAAGAGAAAGAGAAAGAAAAGAGAAAAGAGAAGAGAAGAAAAAAAAGAGAAAGGAAGGGAAAAGAAGAAGAGGGCCAAGGAGGAGATTCTCTTCCTCATCTTCATCTTCATATTCTTCTCTCCATGGAGCTCTTGGAGAGGTAAGCTTCCAAGCCCTCTCATGGTAGATCTTTGTAGATGGATTTTTAAACCCTAGAAATGGTTTGTTTGGTACCCTAGCATGCTATTTTGATGGATTATACCCAAATCATAGATCGATTTGGTGGATTTGCTAGTGATGGCATTCTAGGGCATCAAAATGGGGTTTTTGTAAATAGATCAGTTTGATCTCATTTGACCCTTTGTAAACCTAATTGGTAGGTAACGAAACACGTTGGCGAAGTCGGTTCAGCAATCCGACAAGCCGTTGCAAGGATATTGAAGAAACGGGTGCTCGGAGCTTCGTTTTCACCTAGGAGGCCGAGGCGACATCTATAAATCGTGAGATCGGGTCCCGAGCACCGTAGCGGCAAGGCGAAGATCGCTAGCACTTGATGCGGCGAAGCGGTGCTGTCACGCCCCGAGCCCGCCTCTTTGGTCGGATTCGGGCATGCCAAACAGACCGCCGAACGGACAGGGTTTCCCTGCACGCGGACAGAGTCTCCCCTGTACGTTCAAGACGTCGCAATCAATACAATTACAAGAGGTTCCAAACAGGAAACAATTATCAACAACGATTGCATAAGGAAGGTATCAAACAACATAACACATCCTATATTATTACAATCATTCATCTCATCATTTTACTCGCATTTTTCATTACATTGATTCTCAACTTCCAAATATACAATCGATTTCTAAACATAACATTACAACATCGATTCTTTTCTTTTCTTTTCTTATACCCCTAAGAAGCGACTCAGGGTGGCTGCTATCTGGTCTCTGTGTAGGGCGCTAACTACGGAGCTACGCCCTTTCTCGCGCCGCCCGGCCGCTCGCGTGTGGAACCTGTACCCCCAAAAACAACAACATGGGGGTGAGACTATTGTCCATAGTCGTCAGTGGGTACAGCCACCCAAGTGAAAAGCTCAACCGACCAGGTCCAAAGGAGCCCATGCAACATGTTAGTCCAACAGATATTATATATATATAACATCATGCATACATGTTTCATGCCTCACAAATATGCAATTATGCAACTCTTAGTCATTCTTTACCATTAGCCTTTCTTTAGAATTTGCTATTCTTTATCATTAGCCATTCTTTACTTTTTATTCTTTATTCTTTATTCTTTATTCTTTATTCTTTATTCTTTATTCTTTGCTAAGGCATCGCACCTTAGGCCATTATACACATTTGCCATTCTTTATAAACTTAACAAACGTTTCTAGTTGTCATTCTTTCTCAATTGTCATTCTTTCACAGGGTTACCTTTACCTAGCCAACTATGCCGCTCGACTCGGTCTTGAGTCAATTCTATGAATACAAGATCCACTTCAATCCATGATCCCTTTTGTTCATTGTTCTTTAATCTCACGGCTAACCCGGGTTTCGCCACATTAACTTGCTTCACATTAAGTCCATCATCGCAGGAACTCACCAGCTAGGACCGTCCTTACGGGTCTACTCCAACCGGATGCCAACTCCGGAGCGCATCGCCCGAGGGGAGCGACCGCCTCGAGCACGGAACTCATAGCAAGTATGATCATTATCCTTAACTCAAAGGATTTGTAGTTGAATCATGGCTTTACACTAACTCTAGTGTTCTTTACATCTTTATGTTGCCACTCTAGCAATCATTGTTCTTTACATCTCTTTTACTTTTGCTAACTCTAGCAATACGTTTTCACATTCCTTTACTTTAAGCTATCTTTAGCTTTCACATTCTTAACTTTACACGTCCTTTATGCACATTACATTACATTGTCTTTAGCCATTATCATTATTCTTTACATCACATTGCTTTGCTCTGTCTCAAACCATTATCATTAGGTTCTCACATTACAATCTATGCATACACATAGATTATTCAGATTCTTAATCATTCTAATAAGCACGTGTACTCACATCATGCAACATTACATTATTATCATCACATTGTTTTAATTATCATTTAGCCATTATCATTGTTCTTTACATCACATTTATTCTTTGATGTCCCACATAACTCTAGTGTCCACTTTACCATTTCGAATGCCACTCGATCTATCGTTCAACATGCATATATTTTGTCATCCATTGTAGTCATCACTTAGCATTTTATGCATTCGTTAACATTTACTACATGCATTCTCGGCTTAGTACAATCTCATACTTTCATTTGACATCTATTAGCATTTCTATAATATGCACATATAAATTAAATCAACTCATGCATTCATTTCGGCATCTATCTTTATCATCATTGTCTTATTA
>NC_033639.1:4983548-5039114 GCF_001540865.1 Ananas comosus | reverse complement strand
GTTTTAACTCTGGTATACATTTAACCCATGTTTAACCCGAGTTAGTTTAACAGGGGATAACTGCGGGGGTATTTTGGAATAACGGTGGAACATATAAAGGGTATTTTAGAAAGAAAAAAAATAGGGATAAATCGAATATATTCAAACGCATGAAGGGTATATTGGCAATTATCCCTAGTCTTTATCATATAATAGGAAGTCATTCCTCGCACCTAGTTCATTTATCCTAGTGGAGGCCCGCGCTTCGCGGCGGGAAATCTACATAATTTTTAAAATATTTTAAATAATATTTTTAATGTTTTAAATTTTAAATCTAATTTAAAATTTTAAACATAAAAAAATTAAATATAAAAATCATATATAGTAAATNGTACATTTATCAAGAATGCTATAAATATATAATATACATGGTGTTCTTGGCATTCATAGCCATAGATCTCGAGGCGTGATTTGCAGATACCGTCGCTGTGGCCAGTGGAAGTCTGATCCTCCTTCAAGTTGAGAGAATTGTTAGCTGTCAGCCCAAGAGAGAGAAGTATCAGTCTGAACATGAAAGTCAGACTGTAAGCCATGGATTATGGATATACATATATATATATATATAGAGAGATGTGTGTGTGTGTGTGTGTGTATGTACTTTTTTTTTCTTATTACTATTCTCTGTAGAACTCTTTCTTATGACATATAAATATTACATATGAACAACAAAAACACCATACTTAATTATTTTTGCTCTATTTCTTTGGAAATTACGTGTTGGCTGTTCTTTCTGATCATTCGCTGAATTGTCTTTTTTTTTTTTTTTTGGTCCTCAGACTTTTTGATTTGGCATACGAGACCTTGAATTGTCAATAAGGCATTATTTTTAGTCCATGAACTTTCGATAATTTCATTTAGTCTTTATCATATAATAGGAAGTCATTCCTCGCACCTAGTTCATTTATATATCCATACTCTACTAATTCTTCTTTTATTATTTATCTATCGCAAACAATATCTATACAAAGAAAGAATTATAACTCAATGGCAGTAGGATTGAAATATAAGATGGAAAAAGAAGTTGATAAATAATGATATAATTAATAAAGGTAAACAAATGCACTTGGCGTTGGCAATAATTTGCCCTGTAATAATAATGCGCATAAGGATGATGTTAGCTATAATACTATTAATTAACATTAGGTGATTTACTATACCCCTTAGATCCACAGTTGTACCACCACCAAAGAGTAAACCCTACACATATATCCAAGAGGCTAAAAAAATAATAGTAAATGCTATTTCTTTACTATCAACATTATAATTGCTATAGTCTAAGGACATAAGTGCAAGTCTTTCAGGAGTTTAGATATCATTAACACCAAATTTTAAAATTGATCAACTTGGCCAACAAGTTTGGGGACTAATGGTGCAATTTACCCCAATTTAAATGCATGCCAAACCTATGCCATTTTGAAGTGATAAACTATGAGAAGCAACTAGAATCCACACTTGAAATTACCATCCTAGTTGATCATCCAAAAAGTGTGTGTGTGTATGTGTGTGTGTGTGTGTGTGTGTGTGTGTGTGTGTGTGTGTGTGTGTGTGTGTGTGTGTGTGTGTGTGTGTGTGTGTGTGTGTGTGTGTGTGTGTGTGTGTGTGTGTGTGTGTGTGTGTGTGTGTGTGTGTGTGTGTGTGTGTGTGTGTGTGTGTGTGTGTGTGTGTGTGTGTGTGTGTGTGTGTGTGTGTGTGTGTGTGTGTGTGTGTGTGTGTGTGTGTGTGTGTGTGTGTGTGTGTGTGTGTGTGTGTGTGTGTGTGTGTGTGTGTGTGTGTGTGTGTGTGTGTGTGTGTGTGTGTGTGTGTGTGTGTGTGTGTGTGTGTGTGTGTGTGTGTGTGTGTGTGTGTGTGTGTGTGTGTGTGTGTGTGTGTGTGTGTGTGTGTGTGTGTGTGTGTGTGTTGTGTTTATAGCATTTATAATAATTTTAATTCTTCCACGGAATTCTTACTTTGATTACTGTTGAAAGGTGCCTTCAAATTAAGGATGCACTAACAAAATCTATTCTTTCTTCTACATTTAAAGGAGGGTTTGGGGGGGAATTAGAGTGACACGTGTGTCGCCCAACCCTCCTCTTCTCTCTCTTTCTATACACACACAAACACACACAGACACATAATTATAGATTTTAAATTTTATAATTTCAAATTTTAAAGTTTTAAATTTTAAATTTTATAATATTTATTTCTAAATTTCAAACTTTAAAATGTAAACCCCTAAACCCTATAAAATTAATTAATTAATTAATTATAATTAATTAATTTTATTAATAATACGTATAATAAATTGCATAATAAAATCTAATCGGCTATATACAATCTAAATCATGTAAAATGTTGACATATGGAAAAATACAAAATTTAAATTCCTGGAATAACAATTTCTTCTACTATTTATTTTTCTTTTATTTACTGATTTATTTAAATTATTTGGATAGATTTGTCTCAAATCTTTTTCACATAAATCTTTATAAAATAATTTAATTATTATACCAATTTTAATCATTTTTATTTAAACATATTTAACTTTTAAATTATTTTTAATATAACTTTTACTTAATCAATAATATATTAGACTTATAAAACTATATAAAAATATATAAATATAAACTAAAAATTATTATTAAAATATTTTTATATCTGCAGCATTACGTGGGTCTTTCACTAGTGAAGAATAAAGGCTTAACTAATCTCTAGAACATTTTGGGTGAGCATGATACCTTGACTTTATGACTTTATAACGAATTAATTAAGGATTCAACTCGGAACTAACATTGATTACATGTTAATTAGGCCATTTTAATCGTTATTTTTTTTTTTAATTTTGTCCACGACCTTTTAGTTTTTATAAACTATATATTGTACATATTATTACTTGTTTCAATCAAGTCTCTTTCATAAAATATATTGCTAACTTGGACAAATATTACCATGTTGTAACCCTTGGTTCTTGTGCTCTTAAGATTCGAATTTACACACTTTGATGATTGAAAATTTCTTTTTTGTTTGCTTGTTTATGGATCAGAAACCAGGTTGTGCAACCCTAGAGTACCATCGGAGTTGATCGCAGTGTTCAGATTCAGCTTGGATCACTAGGATATATTGTCGACTGAGGGCGAACACTACAAAAAAAGCGGCATTTAGCGACGCTTTTTAATCACATTGCCGATGCTTTAAAGCGTAGCTATCTGAGTTACCGTCGCTTGGCCAAGCGTCGCCAAATGGGTCGGTAAATATGGTGATGACACACAAATGGTGACGCTGGCAAAAAGCATCGGCACTTTAACAGCGACGCTTTAAAGCGTCCCAAGGAACGTCGAGAATTTGATTTTTCATGTACCTCGTAAAATATATTGCGACACTTTTATGCGTCAGCAATGTGAACATCTTGGGACTCTTTTATGCGTCCCCAATAAGGTGACGCACCTAAGCGTCGCCAAATAATTTATTTTCTGTGCAGACTATAGATTTAACGACGCTTTAAAGCGTCGACAGTATTGCTTATTTTTTGAAACATTCTAATATTTTATTTTTTTGCAATATTTTGTAAGATCACTAACTATAATGTTCAAAAGATAATATACTATCAATGAATATTACTCAACCAACAAACAGGAAACTCCATATAGCAACCAAAAGATATATATATACATACATATATTTCAGATTGAAGAAATGCTAATACATCTTCTCAACCTCTGTAATATAGTAGCCATACATCAGTTTAACAACCCAAAATTAGAGTTAGCACATATAAACAACATACTAGTCATAAAGTAGCAAAGTTTTCATAGCTTGAACAAAAGGTGGTTAGAAATTCAACCAATGTATTCTAACTTGGTGGTGTATCTCTTATATCAGTGCTAAAATTAAGAGATTGCCCAACAAGTTGCCGCAATAGAGACTTAATCTCTAGCATATCTAAGTCGTGTTTGTTTTGCATTACTTCCATTTTGGCTTTCAACCTTTTGACTTCTTCTTTCATTGGATCTTTTTGTTCATTATCCATGTCTCTAAGCTGAGATTGAAGACCAAAAATCTTCATTGGAGTAGGTCCATTCCCATAACCCAATACTCGACCATATTTATCTTTTTTCGGAGTATTCTTGATGTAATCATTTTCCAGATTAGTACTAGATTTCGATGGTTCAGCTGCCGAACTTGCTGCTATAGCATTCATTGTGTTTTCCTATAGTGATATAGAAAGATACAAAGATATGAGATTATTGCATTTTAAATATCTTTAATGAACAACATAAAAAATTAATCAACTAGTTTCTTAGTGCATACCACAAAATTGCTTGATGCTGTATTGATGTAAGTTTTATCTTTGCTATTGTGCGTTATGGCATAAAACTCGATACGTCCTGGTTCTTTTTTATTATTTTCTTTCTACCATTAACACAAACACATATATATTAGTGCAAGTGAAAATAAACCAACAACTTGAATACAATTTCATACAAATAACAGATTTCAATTTCATCTTTCTACTTTAAAAAATAATAAGTGCATTTAAAGAAAACTCATCGTACAAATTCATCTCGCTTCCTTGCAAAACTCTTAGAACCAGTCGTGTGAGGAGTTGTATGATTTTTACGCGATGCCGTGCCGATCTTTGAATATTTCTATAAGAGAAAAATTTATAAGATTTAAAGTATAGTGAAAAATCATGACAATACAATAAAAGCATTTGATATTTAATTATAAGAGTACCTCGCTTTTCTCCGAATACCAATAGCGAACAAGATCGATCCATTGTTGCGGTACAACTTCTGGAGGCACACTTTTAGATACTTCTTGTTGTGTGTGTTCATTAATTTTACTCTTTGCTTTAAGATCATATTTATAATCCTTCTATTTTTTGCTCACTGATTTTAATATCCAACCATCAACATCAACTTTCATTATATCTCCGGGAAGAGAAAACTTACTCTATAAAAAAGGAAAAAAAAAAGGCATTAGAAAAGTCAACTTAATCTATTTATCTGTTTTATTGTGGTGGAAGCCACCAATGTAGCATTCAGTAAGATATGTATAGAAAACTCTTAGTAAAATATGTATAGAAAATTTATGCAGTTCAAGAAAAATGATAAATTTCTTTGCTTGTGGTTACTATTGGAAAAGATATGGAAGGGTATATAAATAGAAAATAAAAGTGTGTTATTTCTCGGTAGTAAAGTGTGTGTACTCTTGATTATAACACTCTTATACAATTATGAAAGTCTTGTTCATACCAACAAATAATATTTGTTATAGCTAAAATAATAAAAATTTAAGAACTAGCTAGTCTTTATGTTTTTCATGAAAGAAAAGCCAATAAGAAAAGAGGAACTTACTCGAGTTACGTTTATGATTTTTAGTTTGAATGGATATGTAGGCATGATCTTCCAACTTATGTAGTGGATAGGACACATATTTCCACGTCGTGCTACAGTCCCTAGCCAACCTCCTAATATGCCCCCGGCTTTCTTTATTGGCTGCCTGAATTGGTTACATTCAACTTTGATTTTTTCACTAGCCAGCAAAGTACATACATCCTTTGCATGCATCATTTGTTTTTTCTTCACATTCCCTTTTTCATCTAAACAGAAATTTTGAACATATTAGTAGGAATGTAAAGTAAGTAGCAATGCCTTGTAATAGAAAATAATAATTTAGAGAAACGTAGAAGATCACCTATTATCTCTACTGTGTCGTCACATTCAATCTCAACTTCCTCCTCTACTTGAGGTTGGCTTTTCAAAGACTCCGAATCTGAGGCAGGTGATCGGTCTAAAGAAGGCTCAGGGTCTAAGGATGTGGATTGCAAGATAGTTGACGAGTCATCACCATTTGTTTGAGATTCATCCAGCACAAGATTTGTGACTTCATGATCCCTCAATCTTTTCGATCGAACCATTGTTCAAAATCTAAAAATGTAGTAGCATATTCAGAAATTTCATAGCAGATTAAAAGTCAAAAAAATTCAGAAAATTCATTTATCTAAACCTATATTATATTAAAACTCACCTAGTACAAGACATCTTGGTCAAGTGAATGTCTAAAAAAACAATCTATAATAATTATAAGTATTGTGAAAATCTTATATTAATTATTTTGATGTAAGCAAACAGAATCTAAAAAGGTAAACAAAAAAAGAAAGCATATAATACTTTAATGCCATAATGAAAAGGTAAACAAAAAAATAAAATTTTCAACTGCGAACAAAGAAAAGGGTCACAAAAGCCATATCAAAGACTATTCTCTCCTTCAACATCTGTTCTTGCCCAACTTGCACAATTATCTAATTCGTTAACATCAATAACATTAAACGGCATGCATTGAGTGTATGTCTGATCATCATCATCCTCTCCTTGCAATGTTGTTCCCATATCATACAAGTATCTTGGCTTTATAAGGACATAAGACCATTCTTCGTTCTTCACGTCTTGAATATAGAAAACTTGTTTTGCTTGAGATGAGAATATGAATGGATCATCTTTCAATAATTGTCCAGTGTGCATTAACTTAGAAAAATTCACAAGAACAAAGCCATTTGTGTCTTTCTTCATTCCTCTTGGTGACCTAATATCAACCCACTCGCAACGAAACAAGAAGACCTTAAAGCTTCCATAGTAATCTAACTCAAAAATATCTGTGAGTTTGCCATAATAATCTTGTCCTTCTGCTTCAACCATCACTCCAAAATAACTGTGCGTTTTCCTTACAAGGTTAGCTATTGTGATAACCTTGTAGATGACATACTTACCATAGATGCAGTAAATATAAAAAAAAAGATATGAAGAAATCTAGAAAATATGCCAAGCAGCAAAACAGTTCTTTATTCGCATATAGTCAAATCAAATGTGGATAAATTGACCGACATTCATCATAATCAACTGATATTGGAAAGTTTAGCGGAAACAGAATACTGACTGCGTCATTTTCCAAGCAAGGACAGTACCAAAAGCACTTTCAGTCAAATCTTTATAAGCAGTTAACTATAAGGATAAGCATTGCTTGACAAAGCAGTGCACAAAATACTTCCATAATCCACTAGGAGCAGTTAACTATAACGATAAGCAATTGGTGGACAAAAATTTGGCAATGAATTGTAAAACAGAAGCGCACAAATAGGCATTCACAATTTGGCAATGAATTGTGAATGCTTTTTTTTTCCCTGCAATTGATCTAGTGTGCATCTAAGCAAATTTTTTTTTCCTTTTTCATAGAAATATGAAGAAATAACAGGGCCCTACCATCAATTAAAATTATTACTAATTATAAACAAAAATATATATAAAATCTGCAATAATAATTTGCATCCAAAATTAATTTAGTACAATAGGAGCCCTAAAGACACAAAAAACACCCATCAGATCCCATATTTTAGACAAGATCACAATCTTCTTTCTCAATAAAAGAAATATGCTTACCCTAGAATCAACAAGATATGCTAAAATAAACACATAGTAAACTAACCTCCAATGTGGACTACAATTATAGAATGATATCCCAGTCTATAGCAAGTAGCCAATGGTTGTATTTTTCAGTTGAAGATTGCAAAAATCCTCCAATGTGCATGCTTCATACTTAAAAAGATTATAGCCCTAATACTCTTGAGTGCCCTTGCTCTTCCCTTCAAAAGAGTAGAAAAATTTGTGAGGTAAGGAAGAGCACCCTAGAGATACAAAGAGAAAGAGAATATTTTCACAAAATAAATAAATAAATAAATGAATAAGAGGAAGAGAGTAACCTAGAGAAGAAGGGTTGGAAGCAGAGTTAGGGCGAATATAATCCAAAGCGAAAGCAGAGTCGGCGGCGACGGGAGTAGTAAGGGAGAGTCGGCAGCGACGGCGACGGCGACGGCAACGGCAACGGCGATGGCAACGCCGACGGCCGCGGTGAGGGCGACGGCGACGGCGACGGCGATGGCAACGGCCGCGGTGAGGGCAGTCGAGGTCGGCCTTTCCCTCTGCTTTTGCTAATAATAGAAGGAGAGAGATAGAGCTAGAGAGAGGAGGAGAATGGATGGAAATTATATTCAGGTGGTTTTGGGGGGAAAAAGAAGTGGGTTTTGGAAATATGTTGTGGGTTTTGGGGGAAAAAAGTGGGATTTTTTTTTTTCTCCAGACCCCTAAGGCGCGAACCGGAAAAGTTCCCGCACGTGAACTCGCCGACACGAGGCGCTAGAGTCGCAATATTAACGACAGATGGTTAAAAGTGCCGACGCCCTATGCATGCATCGGCAAAAAAGCGTAGCTATATGCTACTTTTTCTGTAGTGGAAGGCTGGTACATCGACTGAGCCAACTGATGTAGCGGCTTCCACCTGCTTCACCCCACTCCTCTTTCCTTTTCTAGATCTCCTTTCTTATCTGAGAGGAGAAACTCTCTCTCTCTCTCTCTCTCTCTCTCTCTCTCTCTCTCTCTTTTTCTCTTCTTTTACACTCTTCCTTCACCCCATTCCTCGTTCTCTTCTTCCACTGCTTCTCCTTTCTTCTTTCTTTCTTCTCTCCTACCTCATCCTATATATGTCACACTCCAAACCCGATGCGTAACAGATGCCCACATGCTTGCTAAATTAGCAAATATGTAAGGCTACAGAACCAGAGAGAAAACAAGAAAAATGATGATTACAGAATTTTTCACTAGATCCAAGAATCAAAAGATGAGGCTAACAATTGAATTTCAACTAGAATCAAATGAATTCTCACATATATAGAGCTAGAGTTTATTAAAACCAAAGTTTACTACAAAACACAAACAAAATTTCGTCCAATAATACCACAATAATAACTATGCAAAGAACATAGAAGAATATCGAAACGGAAGCAGAATAAATCCAGATAATAGTTTGCGAAGTTCATTATTCACATCTAACTATCAGACATAAAACAAAAGAAACAAGAGTCAAACAGTACTACATCTAACGTTCACTCAGTCCCACTCCGGCCCAGTAAATCAGTCTCGGCACCTGTGTACACATTAGTCGGATTAAGCATACAAATAATATATACAAAAATCAATTTAAACAACTGGTTTTTAATTTGTAAAATTTCAAAAAATAGAGATCATCAAAATTCAAAACTTGGATCGAATAGAAATTATAAATTTACAAAGTATTTTCTCCTTCAGCAAATAAACGAAATAAAAATTAAGTTTCCGGTGATTAACTATATTGTGTAATCTGTTGGCGAGATTCAGAGGCACTCGTAGGCGTAAAATAGAACAAAGGCACCCAAAGGTGCACATACAGAATAGAGGCACTCGAAAGCACAGATACATAATAGAGACACGGATAGGCACAGGCACTCGAAGGCGTAATACAGAAACGAGCTAGCTTCTATAATAAAATACATGTCGACATGGCCAACATTAGTATAGTAAAATATCATGAGACATTATAATTTACAACAGTTATCTAGTTACTAATTTACATAACATATTATCAAATTTCAAAATTCTTATGCTAAAAGAACCTTTTAGTCACAGTTGAAACTCAGTTGTAGAAATGTTTAATAATATGTTTAACCATTCATTTTAAAATTTACAAAATAAAGATCTTCGCACAATCAAAATATTTTTCTAAATTATTTTGCAAAAAGCTAACGAGTGTCCGATCGCTTACCTCAAAGGCAGTTTCTAAGCTATCCAGTCGAAAGTGCAAGGGGAGTCAATCACCGAAACCTAAAACAAAGGATTATGATTCTCTATGAGTTACTAAAAATAAAATTACAACGGAGACATAACTATTTAGAAAGAAGAGCTTATACAAATAATTAAATTTGGATAGATCATATAGGTTGACAAGGTCGGTAACAAATACATGTAAGAAGGTTGAGACGGAGCACGAAGGATATTTAGAATAATAAACCTAACAAAACTCAACTATCTATCAAGAATATGAAGAATTTTAAGAATTAATTTATTCAAAGAATCAAAATAACATGAATGAAATTTTAAATAATAAACAAAGGTTCTAATCTTTGAAAATATGGTTTTCAGATGTTTAAACATAATTTTACAATCTACAATCTGATGGGATCGAAACTAGAAAGAAAATGACATATGCCTTCTCTTAGGCATTTTATCGAATATGTAGAGGGCATTATGAAGAATATGTAGAATACGCAAAATTTACACAACCAAAATTTAGAGAGATACAAGATAACAATAACTGTTCAAACAACAAAAATTTAGACTAAAACAAATCAAATTTTAATAGTTTCAAACTCTAATAATCAAGATTAGGTATAACCATGAATAATAATATAACCATGAACAAGAAGGTTGGATGTACTCAAGATTAGGTATTAGAGATAAAAATGAGAGAAAGAAACCTTCTCAAGGATAGAAACGACACGAGATGCCATCGATGACGGACCAAAAATAACAATAGACGAGGATTACGGCGCTGGCGGCCATGGATGATGACAATGATGACGGTGATTGAACAATGTCGCATGCACGTGCAAAACGGGAGAGGCCGTACGGCACAAGAGGGAAGATAAGAGAGTCGAGCGACGGAGAAAGAAAAAGAGTGATCCGGTGGGGTGGCGGTTGCGAATAGAATCAAAATAAAAATTAGGGATTTAATTAGAGCAATACTGGTGGTACACCCTTTTGGGGGGTGTAGGATATACACCTCACCTATCTAAGGGTGGGGGTGTTGACAATTGATGTGACTAATGGACAAAACCCCCACCCTTAAATGGGCGGGGTGTCTTGTATTTTCCATTTAATTAACAAAATATGCTGCCAAATCTCCCAACTCTTAATATTTATGAAAAGGTCCAAGTTTCAAAATACTTAGTCTCCTACATTTTCCAATCCCTTTTGAGTTTATGGATATTAATCTGTAAAAAATACGGCGGCTCCCTCATCCTCCTCCCAGAGCATCTACTCACCCTGGCGCTCCCTTGAACCCACATCCCCATCCCCATACCAGTCGTTTTCCTCTACATACCCTACACCATACCCATTCTCTCCGCTCCACTAGTGGAACACGTGTTCGCCATAACGTCTCCTACAGAGATGCTCTTTTGGTCCCATCTGTGATCCCACCACCTGCTAAAGCTTCAACACTATAGCTGACCCATAACTCGACCTTACCTCCTCATCCTTCAAAATTCCTCCTCAACCCTTCACTCAAGGGGTGTTGTTTTAGATGCTTTGAGAGGGGCCATTAAGCTGTTCAATGTAGGGAGCAGTGTCGCTATCTCTTTTGCATGCGAAACGGACACTCTGCTAAGTTCTGTCATCTTCGAAGGGCCCCGCAACAACGCAACATGGAGCCTGGACCCGATCCCATGCGACCATGCTCATCTTCAGCTTTCCTCCCTACCAGGCCTCCACAGCTTGGACATCCATCCCTTTCAGTTTGTGTGGCTCTGGTAGAAGCCGTAGGTCAGCAACCTGCCAATTTCATTGATGCTTTATCTCGAGGGCTGGCTGCAAGGTTTGAGGGTTCCTTCTCTGACTACAAGGTGGCCTCCTTTCGCAATCCATCCTTTGCTATCTTCTTCCCCAACTGGGTGGCGCGGGAGTCGACCATTGGTCGAAGCCCGATATCGCTCTACGCCATCACTTTCCGTTTCTCCAACTGGGTGGAGACGGGGGAGAAGGAAAGGGGCCATCTACAACATAAGGCTTGGATCAAACTTCACCACTGGCCGATATTATGTTGGAATGAAGAGGATGTCAAAGCAGCCATTAGCGGATTTGGAGCTCTTTGGGAGGTTGATTCACGTAGTGAAAACTGGCTCGAAGTTTCCTTCTTCAGAGTTTTGATTCGGTGCCAAAATGTTGGGCTTATTCATGAGGTTCTTGACTCATGGTGGACGACAGCAATTTTTTAATTCCTGTCGAGATCAAATCCTAGGAAATTGCCAACCCAATCCTGCTCGGCGAAGACCTTGCTAGGCGATTGGGACTGGATTCGAGGGGGGCTCAAGAAGACTTTCACAGACAAACTGGTTTCGCATCTGTTCCTCCTGCTAGAGGGGTCTAGGAGAGGCCCAGCACCAGAGGGGTCTCACCTAGGGGAGGTGGCAGCGCACGTCGCACGTCGGAGCATCGCCACAACCGGAGAGAGCGGCGGCCAGCTTCCCGAAGAAATTCGAATTTGATTGTGAGAAGAAAGGACGATAGCCTTTTCCAATCATACGTTAAAGCTTGCATAAGCAGTCCTTTACTTGCTTGCCAGAGAGGCAACTCTTCGAACCCTCTCGTTTGCCCGTTGGAGGTCCCTCACACAACTGGGAAGCAATTGGATTCGGGCCTGGCTTCGAGTCGCGAACCGCTTCCACTACCCGTAGGTGTGGCAGGCCAACAACCATCCTTGCTGGGCCTGCCTGAGCCCATAATTCAGATCACCAACTCCTTCCCCCCTGGGCTCACTCCTCATGTGGATATTAATTATGTGAACCCATTTTCTGCATCCGATTTGAAGATGAAACGTGCTGCTTCGGCCTCGGATGCTCGTACTCCTCATCAGCCCAAGTCACCTAGTCTGGACCGCTCCACGCTAGGGAAGCTATTCTCCTATCGGCGAAGCTTACGCCTTGCCGCTAAAAACTTAGGAGTTCACAAGAACTCCATAGGAGTTCACAAGAACTCCATATAGAGAGCCCAGGATCTCATGTGCAGGAAACTGAAAGTGCCGAGGCTCGCTTCCAAGATGGGCAGATCTTCCACCCCCATTCCATCCGCGGCATCTCCTTCGTCGACCCAACACCTCGCGCCTCTTCCCCTACTATCCGCTGCTAGTCCCCCTCTTGGCGAAGAATCGCAACCCAACCTACCCTCTCACGCAGGAGGAGGTCCAACAGATAAAGGCTTCTTGTGGCATTCTCTATGATGGAACTGGTACCTCTACGGCGTTGACGAACATCTTGCATCATAATGCGGATGCCGCAAAGGGCTGTAAGGAAGGGCTGTAGTTGTATGCCTGACCTGCTTTTGCGGAGGGGCCAAGTCTGTTTTATGGCTAGGAATAGAGTTTTTCGATTTCTATTTTGGAATGTAAGGGGCTTCAATAACCAGGCCAAGTGTACTATTGTCAAATCGATAACTCGAAATAGTAAAAGCTGCGTGGTTTGTCTCCAGGAAACAAAGCTGTCGACTACTTCTTTGCCTAAATTTCATTCTTTCCGTGGCTTCTATTTCAAGGATTATCGAGTTTTGGATGCAGATGGGACAAGGGGCGGATTGCTTACTGCTTGGAATTCGTCGCTTTTCGAATGTGTTGACGAATGGGCTGGTTCATACTCACTCAACTTGCTACTCAAAGAAAAGTAGATGGGAAAGTCTTCTTGATCTCCAACATATATGGACCTACAAGCGTCGACCTAAAAGCGGACTTCTTTCACGAACTTCAAACTATCTGTGATCGTGCTGGCGATAGGTGGACGGCCCTGGGTGACTTCAACGTGATGCTCTCGGTGCAAGATAAAAATGGGGCGCCTACTAATGTCTCCGAAATCCTGCAATTTAGGGAGGTCATTAATGAAATTGGGCTAATCGACCTCCCACTTCTGAATCGTACTTACACCTGGTCTAATGGCAGGCGTAATCCTACTCTGGAACGACTCGACCGTGCGCTCATATCGCAAGGATGTCACTATTCATTTCCTACATCTACATTAAGGGCTCTACCGAGACCGCGTTCCGATCACACACCTTTAGTTCTCTCATCCTATACCTTCCTGCCATCGTCGAATTTGTTCAGATTCGAATCCTTTTGGCTTCGATACCCTTCTTTTAAGGAGGTGGTCGCTAGTTCTTGGAACCGATCTGTATTTGACCCTGAGCCGTCGAAGTGCTTTAAATTGAAAATCAATCAAGTTACCGAGACAATTAAATCTTGGAGTGCTGGCCTCTACTCTACAATCAAGGCGTAGGCTAATCGATGCCTCCTTTGGATAGAATGGCTCGATAAGGCCGAAGACTGTAGATCGCTAACGGATTCAGAAATCTCGATGAGATCGAAGCTCAAAGAAAGATACAAAGAATTATGTCTTCAAGAGGAGCTGAAGTGGAAACAAAGATCAAGAGTGCAGTGGCTAAAAGCGGGGGATGCAAATACTAAATTTTTCCACTAGTAGGCCAACAGCCGTAACAGCAAGAAACTTATTTCCCAATTCTCTGATAGTACCTCTACCATATCCTCTACCAAACTTATTGCTAATCATCTATTTACCTTCTTCCACAATCAGCTAGGGGTTGTGCATGAATGTCATTTCACCACCTCTCTTTCGTTGATCTATGGTGGAGCAAGTGTTGACCTTACTAATCTTCATTCAACCTTCTCGGAGGACGAGGTGAAACGGACTATTTTCGCCAGCGCCCCGGAGAAAGCACCGGGCCTAGATGGTTTTCCAGCTTTGTTCTATCAACGCTTTTGGAACCTTATCAAGGATGACGTCATGAAGGTTTTCAACAGCATATATACTGGATCTGGCAATCTTGAAGATATTAACACTAGCTTGCTATGCCTTATACCTAAGAAAATCGATGTTAAGTTTGCAAGTGATTTTCACCCCATAAGCCTGGTGCATAGTTTGGCTAAAATATTTTCTAAAGTCCTGGCAACTAGATTGCAAAAACACATGGATCGTTTAATCAATCCCTATGTCACGCCCCGGGGCCCAGCGGAAGCCCGCCCGGCGCGTTCCCAGACCCGCCATATGTCTAAAACATATAAGGCGTCTAGAACAAAGCGAGAAATAAAGCAATAATACGAAGAGATCTAGCGATATTAGAGCAAAGTACATCTAGATTTCTACAACATGATAAGATAAGAGAAATCCAAATCCACTAAATAAAAGTCATAAGTAATACAATAGATATCCCAAAACAAGAGTTAAAAGAATACATAGGTGGTCTCTATATATGGTACAAAATCTCTCTCTCACCAAAAACACAAAAAGAGAGTGACCGCCTAAGAGCAAGTAGCTCCCCGCTATCTAGCTAGGCGGACACCCTTGCCGCGATCCCGTGCCTCCGCCGGTGCCGAAAGCTCTGAAATAAAACCATAAAATAGGGGGCGTGAGAACTATTAAATAATAGTTTCCAGTGGGCAATTACTGACTTCAGTGAAATGTGCCACTAGGCCCAAAAGCTACAAAAAGGGTAAGTACGAGTATTAGTAAAAGCGATATATACGACAAGTAAATGAACATGAGTACTTGCTACTATATGATGTCTCTACTTAGCATGGAATTGCACAAGTAAGAAAGCTATTCTATCATGAAAATGCACAAGTATACAACCATCGTAATATCCACAATGTAATAGTAAAATGTCGCTGGTTTACTATTCTAGTCAATGTTCGCTTGGCATGTTAACTACTTAAGTTAAATCTTGGAAGACCCGTCCGAAGGCTGTCTGGCCTGTAGACCTACCCACCCGTAGGCTGTCTGGCCGGTGCCGAGCCTAATGGCCCCGTGGTAGTCAACATCCCCACTCTAGGAATAAGCCTTCCCCACGGCAATCCACTTCGGCACCTAATCCCGCACGGCGAATATGTATCGCGATGGCCATCTCCGGAGTGCCGGCTTATAGGGAGCGACCCTCATAAGCATGTGCGAATGAGCACAATGGCAAGCAAGCGTAAGATCCGTCTCAAGTCTCAAGTCATCATGTCTAAAACATGGAATATAACATATGTCTCAAGGGCCTATCTCTATATCATCATGTCTAAAACATGGAATATAATAAAGTCACAATGGCCCAACTCTATGTCTCTATGTTGCAGTTTCATAGTTTACTAGTTCAGGTGCCTCTTTATGGCATTTTGTTCACTAAGTCAAAGCATGATAATTATGTTCACGAGTACGTAATTTTAGTCCTTTTCCTCATAAGAGACATGTTCCAAACTCGTATAGGGGACCACTTTTCACATGCATGCAGCATACACATAGCTCTACTATATATAGAGTGAAATTTTTATTATACATAACATATGCATTTTAAGTGTTCTAAAATTCACATAAATCCCATTTAGCATGAATATGCAATCAAATTGACGTTACGACAAGTATAATATACATAAGGGCCATTTTGCCCCGATTTCATGAAGTCAAACCCACCGGACTTCTCCAAACCCTTCGTTTGCTCCGACGAAGGTGCCCCCAAGCCTCCTAGTACCCTAGAAGCATCAAAATGGGAGTTAAACGAATCTAACGAACAACTATGAGGTTGATCAAAAACCAACTCAATGATAGGGCTAAAAGCTCACCGAATGCGAAGGAAACTCTCTCGATCTCCAAATGAGAGTTAGAGTCCTTCCAATCCAACCTAAATAAAGGTTCTAAACCCATCAATTAGGTTCCAAAGCCCCCAAACAAAAATCTTCAATTCTAACCCTAAAATCCAAATATAGGGTTTCATCTAGCAAAATCTTAAAAAACATGCATCAAATGAGGAATACATGCTACCAACCTCAAGAGAAGCTCCAAACCAAGCTCAAAGTACTCAAGGGTTGAAGGTCCTTCCTCCACAAAGCTCCAACAACAAGCTCCAAGCCTCCAATGGTGAGAAAAGAGGGAGAGAAAGATGTCCAAAGCTCCTCCAAGCTTGCTCTCCTTTCTCTCCTCCTTCTTCCTTCTCCTTCCTTTTCTCTTTCTAGAGTGTAAGAAAGAGTGTGAGGGAGAGAAATGAGGGAGAGAGGGAGAGGAAGGGCCATATAGGCCCTCTAATGTAACAAAATCCAAAAAAGCCCCTCAACTTTGCAATCTGCACACTGCCAGGTCTAGGCAATTTTCTGGTGGAGGGACCGGTCTCTTCCCACATGGGACCGTTCCCTCAGGACTCTCTCGTAGATACGCATTCGGGAACCGATCTCTCTGGCTGCGGGACCGGTTGCCTCGGCCGACAGCCGGAACCACGCGACGGGGGACCGGTCTCTCCCACCTGGGACCGGTCCCTGAGAGTAAAACTCTCAGGACTTAGCCAAAAAAATTCAGAATTTCGAACTACGGGTCGGAACACCGTCTACGACCCTCCACAAAGTGTGAAAAAGCTCGGAACCCAAATCAAACACTCGAACCTCGCAATTTGCATAGGTCCAGTGTGTTACATTCACCCCTCCTAAAAAGGAGTTTCGTCCGCAAAACTCAAAAGCAACAACATACCTCAAAGCTCCTTCTGAAAAAGATGGGGGTAGTGCTCCTGCAAAGAGCTCTCCAGTTCTCACGTGGCCTCCCGCTTCCCGTGGTTGCTCCAAAGAACCTTCATATACGGAATATCCCGATTCCGCAGCTTCCGCACCTCGCGAGCCAAGATCCTCACTGGTAGCTCCTCGAAGCTCAGATCGTCCCGTAACTCCAACGGTGTAGAATCCAACACGTGAGTTGGGTCGAAGACGTACTTTCGAAGGACCGATACATGAAAGACGTTGTGCACGCCCGATAGGTTCGGTGGTAGAGCAAGTTGATACGCTACCGGACCTACCCGCTCTAAGATCTCATACGGTCCAATGAAACGGGGGCTCAACTTACCCCGAATCCTGAATTTCCTTATCCCTCTAGTCGGTGGTAGAGCAAGTCGATACGCTACCGGACCTACCCGCTCTAAGTGTATTAGAGTCCATAAATGAAGTTAAAGGGACCCGAGAGAGCAAATCTGAAAATCTGGCTAAGTCCCAGATTTTGAGCTCTAGGGGACCGGTCCCTGAAGGAGAGACCGGTCCCCGTACGCGTAGCCTGCCAGGAGATCCTGAGGCATCCGGTCCCTGGTGGTGCGACCGGTCCCTGAAGGGCAGACCGGTTCCTCGCTGCGCAGCCGTTGAAAAACCCGAAAATATGGCTAAGTCCTGGAAAATCCCCGTTCGGGAACCGGTCCCTGGTCGGGGAGACCGGTCCCCGAAGGCGAAAAATGCCCAGTCTGGGCAGTTCTAGGGGAATAATGTGGAGGGGCTTAAATGCAATTGTTACAACACTTTATATGGTCACCCCTCTCTCTCCCACAGCCATTTTCACCCTCCCCTCTCATTTCCACTCTTTCTCTCTCTAAAATCCTAGCTCAAGGGCTTGGAGAAGAAGAAGAAGAAGTGAAGGGAAGGAGGATTTGGAGGCTTTGGTGGGTTCTACAAGCTCTCCTACAAGAAGGACTTGGAGGAGCTTGGGCTAAGGTGAGTTTTTGGTAGAAATGAGTCTAGGGCTTGGTTTTGATCCCTAAGTTTTGGAGCTTTGGGTTGTTCTTGGCCTTGGGAACCTTCTATAGGCCTTGAACTCCATGGAACCCATGAGAGCTCAAGTGCTCTCATGGTGGATGGTTAGGGTTCACCATAGAAGCTCTAGAGTTGGTTCCAAAGGTCTAGAAACCTTACTAGAGTGCTTCTTAGATGATCCTAAGCTATTGTTTACTTAGAGTTGGGATCGATTCATGGGAAAACCCTAGATGACATTGTTAGGGCTTGAAAATTGGAGCTTTTGCCCTAGGATTTTTCAGGGACAAATTGACCCTGTGAAAACCTAATTGGGGGTGTCCTAAACGCGTGGGACAACTCCGTTTAACATTACGAAAATGTTAGAGTATAGTTCGTGTACAAAAGGCCTAATTTGGCACCATCTTGGGTTGTAGGACGCGGAGCCGACGTTCGTAGCGTTCGGGAGTCTCGCATTCCACACCCACCCGATTATTAGAGGTGGAGGGTGCACGCCGGAATCATTGGATTCCCTTCTATGTCTATTTCTCTATTCTTGAGCATATGGTTGTTTATTCTTTCATGCATATTAGGCTTAATTCACATGTGAACTTTGGTTGTCTTCATTATGCTTATTCCAAGTGTATTTGAAAATAGAGAGTAATGGAACCATGATGGACATGTGTTATTGAACCCTAGGAATTACATGATAGTGGGACTTGGACTTAGCACAAGTAAACAAATGGTGACAATGACAATAGAGAGATAGATTAGTTTTGAATAAATGGATGTTAAACATAGACTTAACTATAGTGGCATTGTGATGAGGTCGACTAGAAAGTGACATGAGAACATAGGTAGAAAACCTATTACAAAAGTGGCATCGTGACAAGTGGCTTAATATCCTCAACGCGGTGATTTGATTGACACTCATAATAAGTCTTGACTTGAGGGAGGTCGCTCCTCCTCAAGCGGTGTGTTTCCGGAAATCGACACCACAGGGAGCGAGGTCCCTGAAGACGGTCCCTCGGGTCGGTAGTGCTTGGAGCCTTCCCGGTGAAGAAAGGGTTTTGGGTTGCGAGTTTTTGGGGTTAACAAGCTTAACCGGTAAGATTGGATAAGAGCCAAACTTATTTGTGATTTGAGCATGCATGCATTTCCTATTATCGCATTGAGTATTTGAATCCACTAACATTCTTCTGCAGGCATAGTATTAGATGCATTAGTACCGGTTACCTTTCTTTCCTTGAAATACTTATGCCTGGATAGACCTGGTGGGTAAGTCGGCGAGGTCAGATGCCGAACCCACTGGGAACTTCGTTGTAGTTCTCACACCACTAATCCTATAGGTCCTGGCACGATCGGGGGGGTGGAGGACCGAGGCAAGGGTTTGGCGCCGTAGGTAGCGGCCACCGGGACTTTATACATTTTGTAGTCATTCCCTTTTGATATTTATGTATCAACTTTATTTTGTTGATTTAGAGATGCAAAGTGTAAACAATCATGTATTTGGATGGATGACTAAATGTAGAAAGATACGATGCAAAAATATAATAGTTTTACTTGAATATGGTTTAAATGTAATCAAATATCATGTATGTTGCTTAATTAGCTTAGAGCTTTCGCTTCCGTTGTTGCTTGCCCTCGTGCAAGCCTTGTATTATATATGCAAATCTCTTGTTGATTACCTATTTATACATGTTGTTAGAGCCTTGGGCGGACAGGGGCGGCTCTGTCCGTTCGGCGTCTCTTGACGTGACCCGGACCCGACAAAATTGGCGGGGATTGGGGCGTGACATGCGCTGTCTCAAGTTCAACTCCTTCTGAGTGAATAAATACTTCTACTTCAAGCTCTTGTGATCTGTGTATACTTCACACCGCTCGCCATAGAGATAGTGGCGCCATAGCTTTAACGCAAAGACTATGGCCGCCAACTCAATATCATGTGTAGGATAATTCCTTTCATATTCCGTCAATTGGCGAGAAGCATACACGATCACCTTGCCATTCTGCATCAATACACAATCCAATCTATTAAGTGAGGCATCACTATAAACCACATACCCTGCTCCAGCAACCGGCAGAGTTAGGATCGGGGCGGTCGTCAATCTCTGCTTCAACTCTTGGAAACTCCTTTCACATGCATCGTTCCAAATGAACTTGACGCCTTTATGCGTAAGCCTCGTGAGGGGAGTAGACAGCTTAGCAAACCCCTCGACAAATCTTCGGTAGTAGCCGGCCAATCTAAGAAAACTCCGTATCTCTGTGACGCTCGTCGGTCTCGGCCAATCCTTGATAACCTCAATCTTCTTAGGATCCACGGCAATACCCGATCCCGAAATCAAATGTCCAAGGAAAGCTACCTCTCGAAGCCAAAATTTATACTTTTTCAGCTTGGCATAAAGCTTCATTTTCCGAAATATTTGAAGTACAAGCCTCAAATGTTCCTTGTGATCCGCATCACTTCGGGAATAAACCAAAATATCGTCGATGAACACCACAACGAACCTGTCTAGGTAAGGCTCGAAAACACGGTTCATTAGATCCATAAAAACTGCCGGGGCATTAGTAAGCCCGAACGGCATAACTGTGAACTCATAGTGTCCATACCGTGTTCTAAAAGCCGTCTTCGATACATCCTCGGGTTTGATCTTTAACTAGTGGTATTCCGACTGCAAGTCTATCTTGGAATACACACACGATCCTTGAAGTTGATCAAACAAGTCGTCAATCCTCGGCAACGGATTCTTATTCTTGATCGTGACATTATTAAGTTCATGATAGTCCACACATAGGCGAAGTGATCCGTCCTTTTTCTTGACGAACAAAACTGGTACTCCCCAAGGCGAGACGCTCGGTCGAATGAAGCCTTTGTCTAGCAGATCCTGTAGCTGTGCCCTCAGCTCCTTTAGCTCCGTCGGTGCCATCCTATAGGGCGCTTTCGAGATTGCGGTAGTCCCGGGGACGAGATCGACCACAAACTCCATCTCCCTATCCAGTGGCATACCTGGTAGCTCAGCTAGAAATTCGTCCTGAAACTCCCGCACAACCGGAATATCTTCAATCCTAAGGGTGTCATCAACGCCCCTTAGCACAACACTAGCCAAATAGGCTACACAACCTCTGCTGATCAGCTGCCTAGCTCGAGACGAGCTGATCGTCATCGCAAAAAGCGAACTCCGGCATCCACAAAACACCACCTCAGTCTGCCCTGGTTCTCTAAAAGTAACCGTGCGATTCTTACAATCGACTGTGGCATAATACTTAGTTAGCCAATCCATGCCCAAAGCCACGTCGAAATCCCCCAGTTTGCGCAAAACTAGCAAATCCACGGGCATAATCCAGTCTCCTACCCGAACAGGGCAACTGGGGCAATACTCTCTAATATCCAAAGTATGGTCGGGTACTACAACATGTCCCGGATGCAACAAAAAAACTAATGGGCTGCCATGCAATTCGGCAAACAACCGATTTATAAATGAATGCGATGCACCGGTATCAAATAATGCACGAACTCTAATGTCACGCCTCGAGACCGGCGGAGGCCCTCCCGGAAGCGCGCCCAGACGCGCCATATGCCTGCGCATATAAGGCGTCTACAACAAAAGAGATGCGAAAGCAAGAAGAAACAAGTATCTAGAGATATCAGAACTGCTAGCAACTAAAAACTAGTAACAAATAGAGAAGGAGTAAAGTAGTCCACTAAGCATAAGCATAAAAAGGTACAATAAGAATCTCAAAGAAATCCACAGTGGGGTGGTCTCTATACACAGGTGATTCTCCAAAACCTCTCCAAAATAAAACAACGAGATGTAGACCACTTATCAACGCGTCCTCGATAGCAAGCTAGCTCTAGGCGATACCCTTTCCGCGGTCCCTAGCCTCGCCTGGAGTGGAAGACTCTGAAATTAAACATAAAATAACAGGGCGTGAGAACTATAATTTATAGTTCCCAGTCGGCAATTGCTAACCTCAGCTCAATGCACCACTAGGCCCCAAAAGAAAGGGTAAGTACGATAAGCAACAATAGTAGTAATAGACAATAATAAACTGCAGAATTAAAAGCATGAGTGAAATGCTATGCCACAAGTAAACGCGATGTATATCAATGCTATCATGTTTGAATATGCAAATGTCGGGTAAATACGCTCATCAGCTGCCAAGTATACTAAGATGAGATAAGTAATTCTATCAAGTATACTACATGTCCCAATATCTCAAAGCCACACTATAAATATGTCCAATAATCCAACTACTATGATCTATCTAGCAGTGATTCAAATTTAAGAAATTATGTCCAAGTTCAATCTTGTTTTAGGACCTGCACGAGTGTAGTCTGGCTTGTGCCGCCTAAATGTCGGTGGTAGCTCCAACATTTCCACTCTAGAAATGAGTCTATCCCTCCCGACCCCGTAGGCTTCTCGATACCGCACGAGCAATCATAAGTCACGTAGGCCAACTCCGGAGTGCCGATTTGTAGGGAGCAACCCTCACAAGTATGTGCGAATGAGCACAAATGGCAAGCAAGCGTAGTCAACGTCTCAAAAGTCCAATCATCATGTCTCTAACATGGTAAAAGTCACTAGCATCTTAAAGATCTAGTTCAATGTCTCAATGTGAAGGTTTAACCGTTCAATAAATTCTATGTCATTGACCTTAGCTTCACTAAGTCCATATGTATTCCAAACCTATTACCTCTTTATGACATTAGCTTACAATATTATACAGCATGTACATCTATGCCCCTTTATGGCATTATATCACACAATGTCCAAATCTTGTTCCAACACTAATGCCGCTTTATGACACTAGGTTTCACTTGTCCCAAGCACATTACAAGCCCAATGCCCCTTTATGACATTGGCTCAGTAGTTTGCAAACAATACAAGTCCCAAGCCTCTTTATGGCTTGCCCAAATCTCTTAAGTCTCATCTAGGTATAGATTCGAATGCATAATACAATTCTTATTTTCACTATCGAAAATAAAGGTTCCAAGTCCAAATAGAATGCCCATAACATAGAGGTCCGAAAATTCATTGTACATAACATAGGCATGTTAAGCATTCTAAAATTCACGAATAATACATTTATCATGAATATGCAAGAAAATTCACTTTATGAAACATAAATCACCAAATATGAAAATTTCTCATATTGTAGGCTAGGTCAAACCCACCAAAACTTGCGCAACCCTTCGTTTGCTCCAACGAGGGTGTCCACTAGCCTCCTAGCACCCTAAAGATGTAGAAATAAAGGTTAAACGAACCTTACGATCAACTACAAGTTCAACATCAACCATCTATGCTCAAGAGGCTAAAATCTCACCTATAGTGTAGAAATCCCTCTTCAACGCTCAAGTGGAAGCTAAATCCCTTCCAAAGTAACCTAAACCAAGGTTCAAAACTCATTAGATTAGCTCAAAGAGCCTCTAATCAAAAAGCCCCGAAAAAATCCTAGATTTCCCACTCTAGGGTTTCATCTCCCAAAAACCATCAAAACTAGATCTATAGGGGAGAAAAGAGCAACTAACGTCTTAAGAAGCTCCAATCTAAGCTCCAATGGTGAAGATCTCCTCTCTTGCAAGCTCTAAGTCCAAGCCTTCAAGCACCAAAGGGAAGAAGAGAGGGAGAGGAAGATGCTCCAAGTCCTCTGATTGCTCTCCTTCTTCTCCTTCCTTCCTTCTCCTTCTCCTCCTTCTCTATCAAAGGTGTGGGGAGAGTGTGAGGAGAGAAATGAGGAAGAGAGGAAGTGAAATGGCCATATAGGCCCTCTCAAACAACAAAATCCAGAGAAGACCCTCAATTTTCCAATATTGTATCAGCCCAGATTGGGCAATTTTCGCCCAGAGGGACCGGTCTCTCTGGGCTGGGACCGGTCTCTCCGGGCTTGGATCGATCCTTCGGGGCCATCTCGAAAAACCAACGTTCGGGAACCGGTCTCTTCCCGCATGGGACCGGTCTCTCCCCGCGTAGACGCGCTCGGGGACCGGTCTGTCCCAGTCAGGGACAGGTCCCCGAGAGTAAAAACTCTCTGGACTCGTCCAGAACTCAGATTTTTGAACTTTTTAGGTCGAAAAATATTCTACGACCCTCCACTAAGTGTGGAAAAGCTCGGAACACATCCAATCACTCGAACCTCGCAATTTGCACAGGTCCAGTATGTTATATCTAATGCCATCAAGCAAAATAATACCTGCAACCACATCCTCAGCTCCTGCTGCCTCCTCGGTCTGAGCGGCATACATGCGCCCACTCGGGGCTTGTCGAGATCCCTCGCTCTGTCGCTGGACGGATGACCGCCCAGGTTGGTACTGTGCTGATAGAGTCCTCTGGCTGGCGGCTAGTAGAGCCGATGCCGATGCAGATAATGGTGCCGGGGATGAGCCTCTCGGGCACTCCGTCCGGATGTGGCCCTCCTGGCCACACTGGTAGCACCTGCCCGCCCGCTGTGGACACTGCAGTGGGTAGTGAGGACCACCGCAGATCACACACTGAGAAGGCCGGCGATGATCAGAACCTCCACGGTGTGTCGCTGAGCCACGCCCACGCTGCTGGCTCCTAGGATGCTTTGGCGGCCTCCTAAAGTGCGTCTGGCTCGCACCCTCAGCCGCGGGCCTCTTGGCTTTACCCTTGTCCATGGCCTCTAGCCGCTCCTGAACATCCGCCGCGCTGCTCTCCACTATGAGCGCACGATCCACCACCTCCCGGTAGGTTTGGAGGTTAGAGGATTGCACAAACCGAAAAATCGACGGCCGCAACCCCTGCTCGAAAATGGGGGCCTTGTCCTCGTCGTCCCGCACGACGAAAGGCACGCAGTGTAGAAGCCGAGAAAATCCCTCTCGTACTCGGCTACAGTCCGGTCTCCCTGGCGCAAGTGGCGCAAGTCCTGCTCCATCTTCTTCTTGACGCTCGTCGGGAAGTAGTGCGCCAACAGAAGCTCCTTGAACTTCTTCCATAAAATAGCCGCCAAGTCGGTGCTGGGGTTCTCCTGTAGATCCAACCACCAGCGATAGGCCTCGTCGTTCAGGTGGTAAGTGGCGAGCTAAACTCGATCCCTCTCCTCCACGAAGGTGTCGCGGAAGAGCTTCTCCATGTACATCAACCACTTCTCTACGATCCAGTGGTCGACCTTTTCTCCGTTGAAGATCCGGGGACTGCACCTCCTGAACTCGTTGAGGCGCTCCATCAATCTGTCCCTCTCCTCTGCAGAAACCGTCACGGGGAAAACTGCCCCCCGCCGGAGGCACCTGAGCTGGTGGTGCCGCAATCGCCTCCTCCTGTGGTGGTGCCGCAGGTGCCGTCCGAGATGTGTCGAGTGCAGGGGACGACCCTCAGGGTGCAACCACCAACACCGGTGTGGGTAGCGTAGAAGCCTGAGTCTCTCGAGCCTCCGCCTGTTGTAGTAGGAGGTCCTCCAGACGCTTCATCCGCACCGCTTGTCGGCGCGCTGCCTCCGTCTGCTGTGCCACCATATCAGTGAGGGCCGCAAGCTGGCCCCTCAACTCACGGACCTCGCCGGATCCGGAGGTAGCGGAGGTTTCGACCTCCTCCAAGTTTACCGCATTATCCGCTCCGACAGATTGGGAGCATGTAATCGGCATCGTCACTACAGTATCATAAAAGCGAAGTTAGTAAACTCACACTATCGAATTCCCGCTCAAGAAGGTAAAACCCAAATCATGCGAAAGTAAGGAAGTGTGCTTCACTACTAACTCCCGATGTTACGTTGTCGGCCGCGAACGTAACCCTCCGCGAAGTTAGAAGTTATACACTTCAATTTAACTCCACTTTCTAGAGTTATCAAAGATACCCAATCAAGATACTTTCGCTTACAAGTCAAATAGACCTCGTCTCTCACGAGCCTATTTTCTATAGTCCAACCAGCCTAAGGTTTGCTAGGTCCCCTAAGACTCAACCCTAGGTTTTGATACCAAATTAATCTGTCACGCCCCGAGGCCCAGCGGAAGCCTGCCCGGCGTGTGCCCAAACCCGCCATATGTCTAAAACATACAAGGCGTCTAGCACAAAGCGAGAAATAAAGCAATAATACGAAGAGATCTAGCGATATCAGAGCAAAGTACATCTAGATTTCTACAACATGATAAGGTAAGAGAAATCCAAATCCACTAAATAAAAGTCATAAGTAATACAATAGATATCCCAAAACAAGAGCTAAAAGAATACATAGGAGGTCTCTATATATGGTACAAAATCTCTCTTTCACCAAAAACACAAAAAAAAGAGTGACCACCTAAGAGCAAGTAGCTTCCCGCTATCTAGCTAGGCGACACCCTTGCCGCGATCCCGTGCCTCTGCTGGTGCCGAAGGCTCTGAAATAAAATCATAAAATAGGGGGCGTGAGAACTATTAAATAATAGTTCCCAGTGGACAATTACTGACTTCAATGAAATGCGCCACTAGGCCCAAAAGCTACAAAAAGGGTAAGTACGAGTATAAGCAAAAGCGATATATACGACAAGTAAATGAACATGAGTACTTGCTACTACATGATGTCTCTACTTAGTATGGAATTGCATAAGAAAGCTATTCTATCATGAAAATGCATGAGTATACAACCATCGTAATATCCACAATGTAATAGTAAAATGTCACTGGTTTACTATTCTAGTCAATATTCGCTTGGCATGTTAACTACTTGAGTTAAATCTTGAAAGACCGGCCCGAAGGCTGTCTGGCCTGTAGACCCACCCACCGTAGGCTGTCTGGCCGGTGCCGAGCCTAATGGCCCCGTGGTAATCAACATTCCCACTCTAGGAATGAGCCTTGCCCATGGCAATCCACTTCGGCGCCCAATCCCACACGGCGAATATGTATCGCGATGGTCATTTCCGGAGTGCCAGCTTGTAGGGAGCGACCCTCACAAGCATGTGCGAATGAGCACAATAGCAAGCAAGCTTAAGATCCGTCTCAAGTATCAAGTCATCATGTCTAAAACATGGAATATAACATATGTCTCAAGGGTCTATCTCTATATCATCATGTCTAAAACATGGAATATAATAAAGTCACAATGGCCCAACTCTATGTCTCTATGTTGCAGTTTCATAGTTTACTAGTTCAGGTGCCTCTTTATGGCATTTTGTTCACTAAGTCAAAGCATGATAATTATGTTCACGAGTACGTAATTTTAGTCCTTTTCCTCATAAGAGACATGTTCCCAACTCGTATAGGGGACCATTTTTCACATGCATGCAGCATACACCTATATATAGAGTGAAATTTTTATTATACATAACATATGCATTTTAAGTGTTCTAAAATTCACATAAATTCCATTTAGCATGAATATGCAATCAAATTGACGTTACGACAAGTATAATATACATAAGGGCCATTTTGCCCCGATTTCATGAAGTCAAACCCACCGGACTTCTCCAAACCCTTCGTTTGCTCCGATGAAGGTGCCCCCAAGCCTCCTAGTACCCTAGAAGCATCAAAATGGGAGTTAAACGAATCTAACGAACAACTATGAGGTTGATCAAAAACCAACTCAATGATAGGGCTAAAAGCTCACAGAATGCGAAGGAAACTCTCTCGATCTCCAAATGGGAGTTAGAGTCCTTCCAATCCAACCTAAACAAAGGTTCTAAACCCATCAATTAGGTTCCAAAGCCCCCAAACAAAAATCTCCAATTCTAACCCTAAAATCCAAATATAGGGTTTCATCTAGCAAAATCTAAAAAAACATGCATCAAATGAGGAATACATGCTACCAACCTCAAGAGAAGCTCCAAACCAAGCTTAAAGTACTCAAGGGTTGAAGGTCCTTCCTCCACAAAGCTCCAACAACAAGCTCCAAGCCTCCAATGGTGAGAAAAGAGGGAGAGAAAGATGTCCAAAGCTCCTCCAAGCTTGCTCTCTTTCCTCTCCTCCTTTTTCTCCTTCTTTCTTCTCCTTCTTCTTTTCTTTCTAGAGTGTAAGAGAGAGTGTGAGGGAGAGAAATGAGGGAGAGAGGGAGAGGAAAAGCCATATAGGCCCTCTAATGTAACAAAATCCAGAAAAGCCCCTCAACTTTGCAATCTGCACACTGCCAGGTCTCGGCAATTTTCGGCTGGAGGGACCGGTCTCTCCCCACATAGGATCGGTCCCTCGGGACTCTCCTGCAGAGACGCGTTTAGGAACCGGTCTCTCTAGCCGAGGGACCGGTTGCCTCGGCCGACAGCCGCAACCACGCGACGGGGGACCGGTCTCTCCTATCAGGGACCGGTTCTCGAGAGTAAAACTCTCAGTACTTAGCCAAAAAAATCCAGAATTTCGAACTACGGGTAGGAACACTGTCTACGACCTTCCACAAAGTGTGGAAAAGCTCGGAACCCAAATCAAATACTCAAACCTCGCAATTTGCACAGGTCCAGTGTGTTACACCCTACCAGGCTGCTTTCATTAAAGGACGTCACATTCTTGATAATTTCTATGCTGCTCATATTCTTATTCATGACCTACACTCAACCAAGAAGCAAGCGGCACTTCTGAAGCTGGATTTTGAACGAGCCTTCGACCACATTGACTGGAATTTCCTAATCAACCTGCTGCGAGCTAGAGGATTTGGAGATACGTGGATTAACTGGGTTTCTTCTCTTCTACAAACTGCAACCATGACGATTTTATTTTATGGTGTGTTGGGGACTTCCTTCACCTATAAACGAGGCCTTCGTCAGGGGGGTCCTTTATCACCTCTACTCTTTAATTTATGCGTCGATGTACTTTTCAGAATGCTTCAATTAGCTATTAACACGAACTCCCTACCGGCAATTGGAATAAGGGATTGTAAGCTGCACACCCTCCAATTTGCGGACGATAAGCTCCTTTTCTTTGATGGTACCAGTCGATCAGCCGCTGTTATAAAGATTATTCTGGATCCATTCTCGAAGAATTCGGGACTCAAATCAACTTCAATAAAAGCTCCATTATTCCTATCAACCTATCAGGTAATCAAAACTCCAATTTGGCAAATTTCTTTGGCTGTTCTTCGCAAGGCTTTCCTTTCACATATTTGAGGCTGCCGCTCTCCCCCAAAGCATTGTGTAAATCTGATTACCTACCCCTATTAGAGAGAATTAACAACAAACTAGTAGGCTGGATGGGCCTCGTGCTTTCAAGGGGTGGCCGTCTTGTTCTGTTCAACTCTGTCCTCTCTAGTATACCTACCTACTTTTGCTCTACCTTCCTACTATCAATTTGGGTCACCAAAGCGATCGACAAGATATGTAGAGGCTTCTTTTGAAGGGGTGCAAAGCTTACTAATGGCTTTTATTGTTTAGTCAAATGGAAGAATGTGTGTTGCCCGAAGTTATTAGGTGGGCTTGGCATTCGAAGCCTGCGCCACATTAATGTGGCTCTTTTAATGAAGGGACTCTGGAAATTCTATAACTCTACATCCCTCCCTTTGGTCCGGCTACTAATGTTGAAACACTACAAACATAGACCATCTCGGCTTGATTGCTCTAAGCTAGCTGGTTGCTCCCTAATTTGGAAGGCGATGCTGAGCACAGCTGCTCCGTTCTCTACCTCGATTAACTTTACTATAGGTAACGGAAAGGTAACATCCTTATGGAATTCCAGATGGTGTGGGGAACTCTCGCTGCAAAAGAAATTTCCAGAATTACATGCTAGATCGGTACAAAAGCACATTTCTGTCAAATGCTCGTTTCGTCGCTTTGCCACACACACTACGTTGGGGTTCATGCCGCCCTTCAGCATTGCAGTACAAGAAGAACTCCAAGATCTGGAGCCCTTACTTTCCAACATTACATTACAAGGGGAAGCTGAAGACTCCTTTGTTTGGTGGTGGAACTCAGCTGGGCATTTCTCGACACGGAGCGCTTATGACTTCTTCGCATTCAGCGGAGTCAATGACTGCAGACTACCTCATCTTTGGAAACTCAAGATTTCACTCTGGATTAAAGTCTTCACGTGGTTAGCAGCGAGGAATAGGATCTTGACAGCTAATTCACTAGCAAAATGAGGTTGGCAGGGACCATCCATATGCGTGTTATGCTCCGCCAACGAAGAAAATCTGGATCACCTTCTCTTTGGATGTAAATATGCAAGGTCCCTGTGGAATCTGCTCCTCTCTAGCACCCCGGTCACTGCTGGATTAATGGTGAATCGAGTTGGAGACATCTCGACCAGATGGACGCGCGGTAGAGAGGCATTGGCGGGAGCAGAAAAAGCACTTTTCGACCTATGCTTTGTTGGAGCATGTTTGGAACTTTGGAAAGAGCGGAATGCAAGGATCTTCAGTAACTGACACTCTACGTATGAAGAACTGGGAACGACTGTTGTTTCAGTTGTAAAGCTCTGGAAGTCTATTTTGGGGTCCTAAGTGTGCTCGTTTGTTTGATTTTAACTGTGTTTCCGACGTATTTTCAGAAGTTAGCTTAGTGATCCTACTTGGGCAAAGTCGAGCTAAACTTCACAATGTAAACCTGTACTCCCTTTATCAAGTAGGGTATATCCCTGTTTAATAAAAAAAAACAAAAAAATACCAATGTATGGGTGCTATATCCTACGACACCATTGTTGCTAACACCTCTGAGGTGAAGCACAATCACCCTTTCCCTACCTACTATCGTGTGGTGGAGGGCAACGACTCCAACAAATCCAAATCTGGAATGGAGAATGGAGGTTTGAGGTCGAGTGAATCCATTCTTCGATTCTGAAGTTCAAATCCCGAATCGAATGTCTTGCATGTTAGTTTCTCTTCCAGTTTGGATATTTTGATGAACCTTGATGCTTTTGATTTCTTATTTGGCATGAGTTGAGTTTAATTTTGGTGTTCTAGATATTGCTCAGTTGACCGGCTGCATCCTTGTGGTCGATTGTCGTATATAATACTTGTAGAGGATTGGTTTCAAGTCCTAGAGGTTGATCGATTCTGGCATAGTCAACTCCACAGGAATGGTCAACTGAGCCCAACCATAGGTTGACCAAGGGACATGTTGTTATATTTTTATTATTAAATATAAAAATTTAATAACTCTTGCATTTATGGAGGAATGCAAGTTACTTCACTTTACTTACATTTAAATCTTCTTAACATGTATATACATTTACCTCTATTTAATACCTTTCTTTTGAGGAAACAGGGATATACCCTATTTGTGTAAGCATTACAATCGCCACAGCCTAGTGGTTGTATCCAAAAACCAAAAAAACTCTAGCTAAGAGCAACATAACAGTAGAGAACAAAAACTAAACAAAAGTAGGAAAGTTTAGAAAGGCTAAAGAATAAAGCTCCAATTAGTTCCCAATCACAGATAGCCAAAGTTTCACCGTGCTGATGACTCACCTTCTGGTCTCTTCACTTTGGATGAGGTGGTGGTTGAAGATACACATGTTTTACTATTTCCATAATTCCCAGCAAGCCGCTGCAAAGCAAAGATCAAAGTTTCTCTTTAATTGCCCCTTTAATGATTGCCTTGCTCGATTCCACTTGGTTGGTAGGTTTCTTGGGAGATCAGTCATCAATTTTTGAGTAGTCGGAATAGCTTGTAGGAGGTAGTTCCACAACATCGTCGCATAATTGCAGGAGAAGAGGCTATGCTCCAGATTTTCATTGTCAGTCAAACAAAAAACACAGATTGAAGGGCCTTGCCAACCCCTGCTAGATAAGTTGTCGGCCGTCAAGATTTTGTTGCACCCAGCAAGCCACAAAAAAACTTGTAAGGGGATCTTTAGTTTCCAAAGAAAAGGGGTGTTGCATGCATTAACCCCATCGAAAATTAGGAAGTCATACGCATTCCTTACTGTGAACTTACCATCGGCATTCCAGTGCCATAAAGCTGAGTCTTCAGAATCTATAAGTGCGGTACTCTGGACCAATGCATTGAACAGCAGTAGCTCACCCTTCTGTTGCTCTCCTAGACACAGTATAGGATGAAAGTCCAGACCGGTATTGTGAGCAAGACGTCGAATCCAATTTTTGACCGAAAAATGCTTGTGAGTCGATATGGCATAGAGGTTTAGGAATTGATTACGAAGGGTGAGCTCTCCAAACCATCTAGCGTTCCAGAACGACGTAATCTTCCCATTACCTACGGAAAAGTATTCGGTAGAGCACAACCCACCTCGCAACGCTCTTCGATTGCTTGTAGTCACTTGCAATTGGCCTGCCACGGCACACGTGGTTCGGTTCGACCCGAGCTTGCAACCGACCACCAACCGCACGCCGATCCGTGACCTAGGATCTTCAAGGGTTCCTCTCTAACCTCTAATTAGAGAAACCAAGGGTTAATTTAGATCAAAACCATTAAACCCCAAAACTCCATTTCTAGCCCTAGCTATTCATTTCTCCTAAATAACCCAAGTATTCATGGAGGAAACACGCAAGAGACACTTTACAGGCTACGAGAACACTAAGCATTAAGGATTAAACTAAATCCCAAACACTTACCAAAATACGAACGCCGAGTCGGAAGCACGCCGCTCAACCGGGCGCACGAAGGCTCGATCCGTCGCTCCACACGCGTTCCCAAGCCCACTCTCCGCCAAGCCTCCGAATTTAGGAGAGAGAGATAAAGAGAGTAGGGAGATATCTGGAGAGAGAAAGGGAGGGTTTCTCTCTCCCTCACCATGCGTGTGTGTGTGGGGTGTGTGTTCGACTGAGGAGGAAGAAGGAAAGGGGAAGAAGCCCCTTTTTATAGTCAACCCCCTCAACATTAACATAATTTCAGTTTAGTAGTTCAGAAACTGAAGTTTTTCGCCGGAACCCTTCTGAATGTCCGTTTGCGCTCAAATTTGACAGTCGGGCTCGGTTTAAACTAATAAGAAGAAAGATATCTTAACTTTTCAGTTTGGACCAATTTTGGTCACCGAAAGCTTTACCGATTAGAATCTCTAGTAGGTAGCAGTTAAATTTTATTTTTTACTTTTCAGGTGTCGGAATGATATGAAACATTAAATCTAACCTCATAAAAATAATTCCGATATATTTTCTAATTTTCATAATTTTCTGACACTGTGAATTTTTTGCTAAAATATCAACCCCGTTCCTTATAGAAAATTTTAAATCTTCTGTTTTCATTCCGATTTCAGCACAAGTCATTTCCGACTTATATTTTACTTCTTTTGTAGTGTTTCTGAGCTTTGGATAGGGTTGGCTTCAGTATTAGTGACTGGTCGACATCTTTGGAGAGTGTCGGATTGAGTCGGAGTCAATTCTGCACGAATTGGATGCAGAATTGGACTCGGCGCACTCAAATAAGCAAAACTAGAGTTTTGCCAGATTCGGGCGCCCAGAACATTTTTTGGGTCGCCCAGAAATGAGTGTTGAATTTAGCTGAAACTGGAAGCCAATTTGGATCCTATGTTCCGGGCGCCCAGAAGTGGGTCCGAAAATTCGACATCGTGAATATCGCTTGCTTCGACGCGTGGCAGGGTGTAGGTGAGTTCCGTCGGAGCCGTTTACGGGCGCAGCAGACCGCGAGCGGAGAGTTCGAGGTGTATGAGTTGTGCAGTCGGGATGTTCTGGTCGCCCAGAACATGGTTCCGGGCGCCCAGAAACGCCCGATTCTGCAAGAACACTGGATAGCAGCTGTTTCTCCTGGGGCTTATCTTATTCCTCCCAGCAGCCTATATATACCTTGTATGCGTCCCCTTTGAGCTCTTTTACCTGTTCTTCACAGAGAACTTAGATTTTGCTCCCTTATCCCTCCAATCTTTCTAATTTGCATCAAGATCCACATCTCCAAGAATTTCAAGGTGCTGATTCTGCAGTTCATCAGCGATGACCTCCAGTGTTTTGGTTCGTGCGCGACGTAGGAAGGTCGGATTTCGACGAAACTTGGTTTGCTGGATTCTAGACTTCCAGAGGAATCCACGAAGGCCTGAATTGCAGATTTTGGATGAGGTTAGCTTGGTCGAACTGAGGTTTTTCTGGACTGCTGTTGACTTTGAGCTGAAAATTGGGATTTTGAGCTTTTCTTGATGCTAACTTTGTAGGCAGTGGGATTTTGGACCTGAGATTGATCACCCATCAGTAGTTGTTGGATTTGGATCTGTCCTCACCCGAATTGGAGATCATTAGGTGAGTTTCGACATTGAAATTAGATAAATCCTAGCTTAAGTGCTGAAATTGATGGTTTTTGTGAATTTTGGGTGAATTGTAATATCTAGATCTTGAGGGGCTTTGTTGCTGGTTTGGTGGTGTTTCTAGCAGTGTTGCTGGTGATCCGAGATCCTCTTGCTGCCAGGAATTTCACTAGAGGTGGGTTATCATCGGTTTCGCTCCTAAGTGCATGTTTAGTCGACGTGTATAGTTCGATTCTTGTATATCATGCTTTAATTCATCGATTAGCATCTTGAATGTAATATGAATGTAGAAGCATGCTGAAATGAATATCTATATTATGCATGTTCGACTTGAAATTTGACTTAGGAGGAAACCTGCGTTTTGACCCGTCATATGCTTAAACTACAAGATTTAGCTCTAGGAGCCGTGATTCGATTGTATCGTTGCAGTATCAGTGCGATGGATACCTGGGGTAGTTTAGAAGGCATTTACGCTCGTGCTGGGCTGCCGAGCTTATTTTTCAGCAGAGTTTAGGCTGTTTCGGGTCGTTGGGTGCCGTTCGGGTTAGCGGTGGACCCAGATTCTTGTTTTGGTCACAGATTGTGCCGAGGGCACGTGGGTTTGGTTTGTAGACCTGTTTTGACCCTGTTCACTTGACTTTGGCTAGTTGGAGTCTGATTGAGTTCGACAGAAATACGCTGCATACTCGGTTGGGTAGCGCCCACGAGTGCCACTCCGGAGTCAGGCTTTATGCTTTCGTGTTGGTGTCGCTCATGCCGGTTGGACTTACTCTCCACGGACCAGCTAGTGTGGATAGAGCTGGATAGTCGCAACTGGGCAGGGACGGGTGTGTTCACAGTCCCAGGGACGGGTATGTCTACAGTCCCGATTGGATTGGGTCAGATTGGACATTTCTTATAGTTGGTTAGTGTAGAGCATGATAGTGTAGTGTTTGATAGCGGTAGATTTTATTCCTGCATTTACTACTATTCTTGCTCCCTTCTGTAGACTTAGTGGGTGGACCGATGTTGTTTTGGGCGGTACCCACTGAGGACTACTTGTTTTTACAGTCGTGCTCACGCCCTGTTGTTACTTCATCTTTTGCAGAGCCATCGTCTTCAGCTGCTGCTATTGCTGACCAGGATCGAGGCAAGGGCGTCGTGAGTTAGAGCTCTACCCGACGAGCCGAGTTAGAGGTGCCCTACTACAGGTAGTTATTTTGTTGGAGTTCATATACTTACCTATCTTTAACTCGCCAGTGCGAGTAGTTTTGTATTTTTTTTTGGATTTTGGTATATGTACATGGAACTCGATTTGGTTTTCTTCTGTTTCTCCTAGCAGCTCTATACTACTGTTTGTAGTATTGTATGATTTACAGGTACAGCTATCGCTTCGTATACAGGAGAAATTTTCTTTGTATACACGGCGGATTTGTCGGCGCGCCCGGAGAACGTGTAATCCGGGGCGTGACAGATTAAGTTGGTATCAGAGCTTAGTTGTAGGTCGTTGGGACCTAGAAATCCTAAGTTTGGCAAACCTTAGGAAGGCAAGACGTTAGAGGCGTGATTTATCGCGAAAGTCAACGATTTGTTGTTCTAACTCCTCCTAGAGTGGAGTGAGTGATTGGAGGAGTTCCTGTTTTGTCCTGAAAAATTATGTTGGCTGCAGACGACATAATTTTGAGGAGAAACAGGGGCCACCTTCTAGACATTCGTTTGATTGGGTCGAGAGTGTTTTATTGTATCTGACCCATGTTTTGTTCTTTGCAACTATATATCGTTGCCGAGGCCGACCGTCGTTGCGGGAGCGTGCGCAGTTGGCGCAGGATCGTGCTGGATCTCCCGAGATGCCCGAGCAGGTAGAGGCGAGTGCACCCCAGTTGTAGAGCAGAGGGCCCGACCGGAGGCGAGTGCATCCCCGGATTTGAGTGCACAGTTAGCCGCTCTGACAGAGGTGACGAGACGGCAGGGGGAGTTATTTGAGAGGATGTGCGAGAGGTTGGTTGCGCCCCAGAGTTCAGTACCGAGGGCACCAGAGTCGCCAGTTCCACCCCCGACTACTCTAGTGACAGCACCAGCTGCAGCAGTCCCTCCGCCAGCAGCAGTCCCAGTAGCGCCAGTTGCGCCTGCTAGAGGGCCAGTACCGTTGACTGAGGCCGAGCAGGAGCGGTGGACGGAGAGGTTAGCTCGTTTTCGCCGATTTGATCCACCGATTTTCGATGGCAGAGGCACTGAGGCCTGGGTTGTTGAGGGATGGGTCAGTGCGATGGAGAAGTTATTTGAGGATCTTTTCGTTCCAGAGGGGGAGCAGGTACCTCTGGGAGTACACTGTCTATCCGGTGATGCACATGACTGGTGGCGGAGAGCGAAGCGAGATCAGGGACTGGTGGCGGCGCAGCTGAGNCGATTTGATCCACCGATTTTCGATGGCAGAGGCACTGAGGCCTGGGTTGTTGAGGGATGGGTCAGTGCGATGGAGAAGTTATTTGAGGATCTTTTCGTTCCAGAGGGGGAGCAGGTACCTCTGGGAGTACACTGTCTATCCGGTGATGCACATGACTGGTGGCGGAGAGCGAAGCGAGATCAGGGACTGGTGGCGGCGCAGCTGAGGTGGGATGAGTTCTGTGGAATGCTGTATGGGATGTATTTCCCCAACAGCATGAAACAAAAGATCGAGGAGGATTTGAAGAGGATCCAGTAGGGTGAGCGGACAGTTCAGGAGTATGTTCGGGAGTTTACTAGGCTCCTGAACTGTGTTCCGTTCATGGCCAGAGACGAGGCACATAGGGTCTACTTGTTTGAGCAGGGTTTGAGACCCGACCTTTTCAGGTTCGTTAGGGCGTAGAGGTCGAGGACTCTAGATGCATCCATTGAGCAGGCATTATGGGAGGAGAGAGGAGAGGTGTCGCTCCGAGAGAGGGCTCAGGGGCCGGGACCGAGCCAGGATAGGAAGCTCCCAGCTCCAGACGACGGAGGTCAGTCGAGTAGCAGGCGTCCGCCGAGGCCTCCACGATCGCGTTCTCAGGGTCGTGGGTTCTCGGGACGCCAGCGATCCAGGGACTCTCGTCAGAGGGGACAGCCAGAGAGGACGCCACAGTGTGTGATCTGCGGAGGACCAAACTGGCCCAGACAGTGTGAGCAGAGGGAGGGCCGGTGCTACGGGTGTGGTCAGCCGGGACACATGAGGGCAGCTTGTCCTCGAGCAGCATCTCCAGCACCATCATCAGCTTCAGCTCCACCAGCACCTCAGCAATCATTCAGAGCAGCACTGAGTTACCGCCAGGAGGATAGATCATCCATGCCGCGACAGGGTGAGCAGCGACAGCAGGCTCCGAGTGGCAGAGTCTACGCAGCTCAGGTGGAGGACTCTACAACAGCTGAACGAGTGGTGGCAGGTATCACTTTGATTTCATGCATTCGTACTCGCACTCTTTTTGATACCGGTGCCACGCATTCTTTTGTTAGCTGAGCATTTGCATTGTTGCATGGTCTAGAGTTAGGGTCCTTGTCACAGGCACGAGAGGTGCAGATCCCCGACTAGGTCTTGCAGGTTACAGAGTGTTGTTGGTCATGTCCGTTGCAGTTAGACTCTTGGATCATGCCCGCAGACCTGTTGGTGTTAGGGCAGCTGCAGGACTTCGACGTAGTGCTCGGTATGGATTGGCTGGCACGGTACTATGCTACTATTGACAGTGGAGCGAGGATTGTGACGTTCCGTGAGCCAGGTCAGGAGGAGTTCACCTTCAGAGGCTGCAGGAGCACGTTGTTTGCCACCTGGATATCTTCGGCGAGGGCTCGACAGATGCTGAGTAGTGGATGTGTCGCTTTCCTAGCGACAGTTGTGGAGGTACCTACGGTGGTGCCGGAACTCGAGGATATCCCTGTAGTCCGTGAGTTTCCGGATGTGTTTCCTCCTGAGTTGATTTTGTTGCCACTAGAGAGGGAGATTGAGTTTGTGATTGATGTAGTCCCTATAACTGCACCAATCTCGAAGGTACCTTATCGGATGGCACTGGTTGAGTTGAGAGAGCTAAAGGCGCAGCTTCAGGATTTGATGGATAGAGGGTTTGTGAGACCCAGTGTGTCGCCTTGGAGAGCGTCGGTGTTATTTGTAAAGAAGAAGGATGGTTCGCTCAGGTTATGTGTTGATTACCGGGAGCTGAATAAAGTGACCATCAAAAACAAGTATCCTCTGCCGCGCATTGATAATCTATTCGATCAGCTGCAAGGATCTTGTGTCTTTTCGAAGATTGATCTCCAGTCAGGTTACCAGCAGCTGAGGGTGAGGGTCGAGGTATTCCCAATACGGCTTTTCGGACTCGGTACGGACATTATGAGTTCACGGTGATGCCTTTTGGATTGACGAATGCTCATGCCGCATTTATGGATTTGATGAACAGAGTGTTCAAGCCGTTCTTAGATAGGTTTGTGGTAGTCTTCATCGACGATATCCTGATTTACTCCCGGAGTGATGCTGAGCATGAGGAGCACTTGAGGATTGTGCTACAGCTTCTGCGAGAGAAGAAGTTGTATGCCAAGTTAAAGAAGTGCGAGTTCTGGTTGCGGGAGGTTGCTTTCTTGGGTCACGTGATATCAGCAGAGAGAGTAGCTGTTGACCCGAAGAAGATTGATGCTATTCGGGATTGGTCCAGACCGACGACGGTGACTGAGGTGAGGAGCTTTCTTGGACTGGCAGGATATTACCGTCGGTTTGTGGAAGGCTTTGCGAAGCTTTCCACACCCCTCACACGCTTGACGCGGAAGGGGGTTCATTTTGTCTGGAGCGACGACTGTCAGAGAAGCTTTGACGAGTTGAGACTGAGGTTGACATCGGCTCCTATCCTTGCCCTTCCGGTGATGGGGGATGGATTCGTGATCTACAGTGATGCATCGCACAGTGGACTTGGTTGCGTGCTGATACAGCATGGTAGGGTGATTGCTTATGCTTCACGGCAGTTAAAGGATTATGAGAAGAATTACCCTATGCATGACTTGGAGCTTCCCGCTGTAGTCTTTGTTTTGAAGTTGTGGCGGCATTACTTATACGGCGAGCACTGTGAAATTTTTACCGATCATAAAAGTCTCAAATATCTGTTCACCCAAAAGGAGTTAAATTTGAGGCAGCGCCGGTGGTTGGAGTTGCTGAAGGACTATGATATTAGTATTCAGTATCATCCCGGCAAGGTGAATGTAGTGGCAGATGCGTTGAGCAGGAAGGCAGTGTAGAGCTTGAGTATGTTGATCACTCGGCAGAGACCGTTACTCGAGGAGCTGAGACGGCTGGGACTCGAGGTAGTGTCCCCTGGATTTACTGCGAGATTGATGACTATGATCTTGCAGCCCACTCTGTTGGATAGGATTCGAGAGAAACAGAGTGGAGATCCACACTTGTCGAGGATTCGAGAGCAGCTTGAGAGGGGACAGGCCGAGGGCTTTGTTGTGGACAGTTCAGGAGTACTGCGGTATAGGAACCGACTGTGTGTACCTATGGATCCAGAGATCCGAGAGGACATTTTGAGAGAGGCTCACTGTTCACCTTATACTGTTCACCCCGGTGGAACCAAGATGTATAAGGATTTAAAGGCTCAGTTTTGGTGGAATGGAATGAAGAGGGACATTGGCAGATTTGTGGCCCAGTGTCTGACTTGTCAACAGGTAAAAGCTGAGCATCAGGTACCTGCTGGCAAGCTCCAGAGTCTACCAGTACCCGAGTGGAAATGGGAGCAGATCACGATGGACTTTGTCGTCAGATTGCCGAGAGCACAGGGTGGTTTTGATGCGATTTGGGTGATAGTGGACAGACTGACCAAGTCTGCTCACTTCTTACCAGTGCAGACCGCTTGGTCCAGAGAGAGACTCGCTCAGTTGTACTTGGATGAGATAGTGAGGTTGCATGGCATGCCCACTTCGATAGTATCCGACCGAGACCCGAGGTTCGTCTCGCACTTTTGGAAGAGTCTTCAGACGGACTTGGGCACTCAGTTGCAGTTCAGCACAGCATTTCACCCACAGACAGATGGTCAGTCAGAGCGGACCATTCAGACTCTAGAGGACATGCTGAGGGCATGTGTCTTGGACTTTGGAGGAGAGTGGTATCGGCATTTGAGACTGGTTTAGTTTGCGTACAACAATAGCTATCAAGCGAGCATCCAGATGGCTCCGTTTGAGGCGTTGTATGGACGCAGATGTTGATCCCCTTTATTTTGGAGTGGTGTGGGTGAGAGGAGGACGCTTGGGCCTGAGATTCTGATTGAGGCTGAGGAAAAGGTAAAAGAGGCGCGACGGCACATATTAGCAGCCCAGAGTCGACAGAGGAGCTATGCTGATACCCGGAGACGAGACTTGGAGTTCCAGATGGGAGATCATGTTTTTCTTAAAGTCTCGCCGTCCAGAGGGATTCGCCGATTTGGAGTACGTGGAAAGCTCAGTCCACGTTTTGTAGGCCCTTTCGAGGTATTGGAGCGAGTCAGGCCAGTTGCTTACAGGATTGCTCTACCACCACGGCTAGCCGGCATTCACGATGTTTTCGACGTCTCGGCTTTGAGAAAATATGTGTTCGACGCCTCCCACATGATTGACTTCACTCCGCTTGAGATTGGCGAAGACCTGAGCTACGAGGAGCGACCGGTGCGGATTCTGGCTCGTGAGTCGAGAGAATTACGCAACCGGGTCATACCCTTTGTAAAGGTGCAGTGGAGTAATTACGAGGAGCGGGAGGCGACTTGGGAGCTGTAGACGGTGATGAAGGAGTCCTACCCCTACCTGTTTGAGGCTCTGGATTGAGGTATGTGTTCAGTTTCGTGGATGAAATTTTTTTGTAGTAGGGGAGGATGTAGTGTTCCTGAGCTTTGGATAGGGTTGGCTTCAGTATTAGTGACTGGTCGACATCTCTGGAGAGTGTCGGACTGAGTCGGAGTCAATTCTGCACGAATTGGATGCAGAATTGGACTCGGCGCACTCAAATAAGCAAAACTGGAGTTTTGCCAGATTCGGACGCCCAGAACATTTTTTGGGTCGCCCAGAAACGAGTGTTGAATTTAGCTAAAACTGGAAGCCAATTTGGATCCTATGTTCCGGGCGCCCAGAAGTGGGTCCGGAAATTCGACATCGTGAATATCGCTTGCTTCGACGCGTGGCAAGGTGTAGGTGAGTTCCGTCGGAGCCGTTTACGGGCGCAGCAGACCGCGAGCGGAGAGTCCGAGGTGTATGAGTTGTGCAGTCGGGATGTTTTGGTCGCCCAGAACATGGTTCCAGGCGCCCAGAAACGCCCGATTCTGCAAGAACACTGGATAGCAGCTGTTTCTCCTGGGGCTTATCTTATTCCTCCCAGCAGCCTATATATACCTTGTATGCGTCCCCTTTGAGCTCTTTTACCTGTTCTTCACAGAGAATTAGATTTTGCTCCCTTATCCCTCGAATCTTTCCAATTTGTATCAAGATCCACATCTCCAAGAATTTCAAGGTGCTGATTCTGCAGTTCTTCAGCAACGACCTCCAGTGTTTTTGATCGTGCGCAACGTAGGAAGGTCGGATTTCGACGAAACTTGGTTTGTGGATTCTAGACTTCCAGAGGAATCCACGAAGGCCTGAATTGCAGATTTTGGATGAGGTTAGCTTGGTCGAACTGAGGTTTTTCTGGACTGCTGTTGACTTTGAGCTGAAAATTGGGATTTTGAGCTTTTCTTGATGCTAACTTTGTAGGCAGTGGGATTTTGGACCTGAGATTGATCACCCATCAGTAGTTGCTGGATTTGGATCTGTCCTCACCCGAATTGGAGATCATTAGGTGAGTTTCGACATTGAAATTGGATAAATCCTAGCTTAAGTGCTGAAATTGATGGTTTTGTGAATTTTGGGTGAATTGTAATATCCAGATCTTAAGGGGCTTTGTTGCTGGTTTGGTGGTGTTTCCAGCAGTGTTGCTGGTGATCCGAGACCCTCTTGCTGCCAGGAATTTCACTAGAGGTGGGTGTATCATCGGTTTCGCTCCTATATTATACATGTTGGACTTGAAATTTGACTTAGGAGAAAACCTGCGTTTTGGCCCGTCATATGCTTAAACTACCAGATTTAACTCTAGGAGCCGTGATTCGATTGTATCGTTGCAGTATCAGTGCGTTGGATACCTGGGGTAGTTTAGAAGGCATTTACGTTCGTGCTGGGCTGCCGAGCTTATTTTCTTCAGCAGAGTTTAGGCTGTTTCGGATCGTTGGGTGTCGTTCGGGTTAGCGGTGGACCCAGATTCTTGTTTTGGTCACAGATTGTGCCGAGGGCACGTAGGTTTGGTTTGTAGACCTGTTTTGACCCTGTTCACTTGACTTTGGCTAGTTGGAGCCTGATTGAGTTCGACAGAAATACGCTGCATACTCGGTTGGGTAGCGCCCACGAGTGCCACTCCGGAGTCAGGCTTTATGTTTTCGTGTTGGTGTCGCTCATGCCGGTTGGACTTACTCTCCACGGACCAGTTAGTGTGGATAGAGCTGGATAGTCGCAACTGGGCAGGGACGGGTGTGTTCACAGTCCCAGGGACGGGTATGTCTACAGTCCCGATTGGATTGGGTCAGATTGGACATTTCTTATAGTTGGTTAGTGTAGAGCATGATAGTGTAGTGTTTGATAGCGATAGATTTTATTCCTGCATTTACTACTATTCTTGCTCCCTTCTGTAGACTTAGTGGGTGGACCGATGTTGTTTTGGGCGGTACACACTGAGGACTACTTGTTTTTACAGTAGTTCTCACGCCCTGTTGTTACTTCATCTTTTGCAGAGCCATCGTCTTCAGCTGCTGCTATTGCTGACCAGGATCGAGGCAAGGGCGTCGCGAGTTAGAGCCCTACCCGACGAGCCAAGCTAGAGGTGCCCTACTGCAGGTAGTTGTTTTGTTGGAGTTCATATACTTACCTATCTTTAACTCGCCAGTGCGGGTAGTTTTGTATTTTTTTTTTGGATTTTGGTATATGTACATGGAACTCGGTTTGGTTTTCTTCTGTTTCTCCTAGCAGCTCTATACTACTGTTTGTAGTATTGTATGATTTACAGGTATAGCTATCGTTTCGTATACAGGGGAAATTCCTTTGTATACGGCGGATTTGTCGGTACGCCCGGGGAACATGTAATCCGGGGCGTGACATCTTTAAATCCAATAAAAATAGTATCTCACACTATTTTTTATTTATATTTACTTTTATTTTAAAAATTCGGTATATTACAAGCGAGGAAGCTAGTTGGTTGACAAACTTATTATTTGAGATTCCATTTCTAGAAAAATCAGTTCCATCTGTGTTAATACACTATGATAGCACTGCTGTTATTGGTAGAGTAAGAAACCATTATTATAACGATAAATCCAGATCCGTGAGAAGAAAACGCAATACTGTGAGATCATATATGAACAATGGTATCATCACTGTAGATTATATTAAATCTGCAGATAATTTGGCAAATCCATCAAGGCCTTGGAAAGAGAAAGGATCTGGAGCACATCGAGGGGAATAGCATTGAAGCCCATAACATCATGAATCATGTATGAGGATATCCAATCCAATGATCAGAGATCCTGAATATTAGGTTCAATGAAAAAAACGAATTATATGGTGGTTGTAAAGAATGCACAATGTATAAATCTATATGACTGCATCTTTACTTATCTCTATGGTGTGGGTGCATTCATCCTGTAATAAAAGAAGGGTTGAGTTCTTTCTCTTAATAAAATTTGTGCCTCTTATGAGTAGGGTGTCAGAATTACAGGAGCACCCTTGACGAATTTCACCTATTTGAGTATGGAAGTGAGGCCGCTTCTTATGAGAATGGGCTTATTCTCAAATATGCTCCAGAAAACCAAGATCAGCACAAGGTCATAACATGCTAGCTAGTAAAGCTTATGTCAACACCTGGGCTGTTATATGTGAGCAGTGACTCTCTATTTCCCCTAAGTAGCCAAACTTCAAGTCTGAGATCACTCTGGCTCTGGAGTAGAGATCACGATTTCACTAAGTGAAGGTTCAATGCAGAGCATACCTTCATTATGTATAACAATCTCTCTTTGGCTATCAAACTTTCGTATATTTTTAATAATAAAAATGAGTAGGAAAATGTTGTTATATTTTTATTATTAAAGATAAAATTTTAATAATTCTTGCATTCATGGAAGAATACAAGTTACTTTATTTTACCTACATCTAAATTTTCTTAATGTGTACATACATTTACCTCTCTTTACTACGTACCTATAACTCTCTTTGCTCTAAATGATACCTAACCTATGCTTTCATAAACTCCTATGCACTATGAGCTTGTACTAAATGTTGTGTAACATATGACTTTCATCTCTCGTAACCTATAGGCTTAAGGTGCCTATAAATTGAGCTTTGCTTTGGCTTTGAAAAATAAGGAAGCCAACGATAAGAAAAATAAAAAAAAAACTATTTCTATTCTACTTGTGAGAGAGAGAGGGCCAAAGAAAAGTATTCGTTTGGTGGAGCTGCAGAGTTGGTGAAGCCACATGACGGAGGTTACGCCATTGTATCCTAGAGGGCACAAGTCGGTGTTCCACGACATCTATTCAAAGGTTTTGTCAACCATAGAGGGCTTAAATCTCCTTAAGGAGAATGAGATTTTCGTGCCTCGGCTTGATCGACTAGTTGACACTTTTTTCATATTATTTTGCAACTAACCTCTATTTTTTGAATATTTACACCAACAGGACAACTAGCAGCACTTAAAAAACTCCTATTTAATTGATCCCTCATGCACCAAGAGAAAATTGAGCTTCTCTTTGGCTTTGAAAAATAAGGAAGCCAACTATAGGAAAAATAAAAAAAAAAGCTATTTCTATTCTACTTGTGTCAGAGAGATGGCCAAAGAAAAATTTTCTTTTGGTGGAGTTGCAAAGTTGGTGAAGCCACACAACGAGGGTTGCGCCATTGTATCCTAGAGGGAACAAGTCAGTGTTCTACTACATCTATTCAAAGGCTTTGCCAACCATAGAGGGCTTAAATCTCCGAAAGAGAATGAGATTTTCGTGTCTCGGCTTGATCGACTAGTCGACACTTTTTTCATATTATTTTGCAATTAACCTTTATTTTTTGAATATTTACACCAACAGGACAGGTAGTAGCACTTAAAAAACTCCTATTTAATTGATCCCTCATGCACTAAGAAAACTATGAGTAGAAATTATCTCTTAAAGTTACGCCACTTAAACTAAAATTTTCCTTTATTTTAATTGTTGCACCTATCTCTTTATATTTTTGTTGGACGCACATACATACATTTTTGGTTGAATAAAAATGATCACATCCGCATAACCTCATAGACCATCTAGCTAATATGTCCTTAGGAAGTGCATCAGAAATTTGTAATATTATATTGTATAGTACAAATTTATTGATATACGGGCTTGCATGGGGATCATAACATGTTGTTGAGCTTATGGATAGATATATTGCGTTGGGCATCATGATCAGAATCGTTCAGGTGAGATTTCGATTATAGTTGAATATGCATGGGTCATGTATGATGTCTGTTGTGTAGTATAGTTGGAATAGTGTGTATGGTGTTGTGATTGCTATCATAATAACAATGGACAAAGTTTTTTTTACAAAGTTTTTTTTTCCCTTGGGTACTAATAATGTAAGTGGACTTGGTAAAGATCCGAGGATACATGTGCTGGGAGAGGCTCAAGAATTTATGACTAGTTGAGGACTCAAGATAGCGAGATACATGGTTAAGTGGGATTATATGAGATAGGGAACATTGTCAAGTGCTTGCCAATGACAGTGTTGTGGTCATGAGATATGGAGTGGAGATATAGGGTAGAATATGGTGAGTCGATGCACAACAAGTATAGTAGGTCGGGACATGATCTAACATTGCCATGACAGAGTTAGATCAGATCCTAATGTCCATATTGCAGGGTAGTTGGGTACGTGCAAGATGTCGAGGGACTAGTGTACAGCTTGTGGGGATATTATACTACTTATCGATTGGAATGATTGGTGTACACTAGTGTAACCAGGTATATATGGGACCAGAGACATACGACGTTGATTGTATCAACAAGAATGAGTAGTATACTCCTAGGTTGGCCGGGTTTGTTATGACGAGCTATTATGGAGTGACGCGCTTTGTTAGAGGTGGAAGATATGGATGAGAGACTTGCACGATAGTTGGTCAGTGTTGTAGTACTGGTAGTACCCAAATATCCCGATTACAATTGATGTTGTGTTCGGGTGTATGTCGATGTTCACTATCATTAGTACATATGAGGCCTTGGTTTCATTTGTCTTATAGCATGGCTGCATTTAGTACATATTCATCAGTATGTTGGTGAAGTATATTATGTGTGTAACTTCTTAATATTTTAAATTTGTTAATTAATTATTAATCTTTGAGATACGATTTCGTAGATAGGATTAATTGGATAGTAGAAGAGAGCAGAATACATAGTGAGATGGCACGGTTTTTGTTGTTTGCACTTTAGTAATAGTAATTCATATTACATTGTTATCTAATTTATCGTTGCATGCATTCTTTGATAGTCATCAATATTATCAAACATGAATTGCGAACCCTAAAAACCATCTCCTCGTATTTGGTGCATTGTGGCGTACTTATTCATTGGAAGGGCCTTCTGTCACGCCCCGGGACCGGCGGAGGCCCCCCCGGTGGCGTGCCCAGACCCGCCATATGTCTACACATATAAGGCGCCTACAATAAAGCGGAAGTAAAAGCAAGAAATAGGACAAATAGAATAACAACAACTAACGATATCAGAGCGAGCAAAGTTCTATCATCTAAACCAGAGTTAAAGAAACATAACTAAACAATAAAAAGTAGCCATAAAGTAGTACAATACTATCTCCTCAAAAGGGAAAATAAAGATCCAAAAGAAGGGTGGTCTCTATACATAAACGGGTATAACTCACAACCTCTCACAAAATAAAACCACGAGAGGTAGACCACCTATCAAATCGTCCTCGAAGGAAGCTAGCTCGAAGCAACTCCCTTCCCGCGGTCCCTAGCCTCTCCCGGCGTGGAAGGCTCTGAAAAAAAATATAAAACAGAGGGCGTGAGAATTATAATTTATAGTTCCCAGTGGGCAATTACTGACCTCAGCTCATTGCACCACTAGGCCCAAAAGAAAAGGGTAAGTCAAAAGCAATAGCAATAATGAGTAATTTGCATCTATGAAAGCATAATGAAAATGCTAAAATATTACTTGCAATTAAACATGGCATTTATGTAATGCACAATTATCTTGTCATGAAGGATATGTCTCTAGTTAGCCACAAATAATATCATGGTTTGCTTAACGAAATTATGAGGATTATCCCTTATCATAGCAACATTGTTTATATGAATGTAATTAAGCAATGTCTCCTAGCAAACTACATGTATGTATGTATACCCAAAGTCCAAATTTATGCTAGAAGCAAGTCCGAGTAATCCAACTACCACTCTCTATTTAGTAGTGATTATAACAAACTCACCCCGTGTCGATTTCCATTTCCAATTAAGGACCTCCCAAAGGTAGTCCAGCTTGTGCCGCCTAAGTGCCTGTGGTAGCCCGACATCCCTACTCTTGGAATGTGTCTGTCCCACTCGACCCCGTAGGCTTCTCAATACCGCACGAGTGAACATAAGTCGCGTAGGCTAACTCCGGAGTGCCGGCTTGTAGGGAGCGACCCTCACAAGCATGTGCGAATGAGCACAAATGGCAAGTAAGGAAGGTCAAAGTCTCAAGTACTCTACTCTCATGCCTCTCACATGGCAAGGTCACTAGCATCCCAAGGATCTAGTCCAAAGTCTTCAAGTGACGCTCCAATGCACACACTTGCTTAGTGCCTCTTTATGACACTTAAGTACCACAACTAATCATGCCCAATTCATATTCCATATTCCCATTAAAACAATACTAGCTAGGTTCACTTTAGCCCGGGCCCAATGCCTCTTTATGACATTGGCCCAATCTCTCAAATAGTCTAAGTCCTCAAGTCTCTCTAGGCTTCCGAAAATTCCTAATGTCACAAGTGGCAAATAAGCTAAATGCATAAAAGCAAGGTCCATTTTCATAATAGGGATCTCAGTTTCAGTCTCAACCAGAATGCTATGTCACACATGCATGTTCTCTACTACATAGAGGCCCAAAATTTTACTATATGCAACATAGGCATTTTAAGCATTCTAAAATTCACAATAAATACATATAACAAGAATATGCATGCTTTTTCAATTAATGATACTTAATTCATCACAAATTAGAATTTCTCATTGTGTGGCTAGGTCAAACCCACCGAACCGTCACGTGCTCCTTCGATTCGCCGAACGGAGTTGTCCACGAGTCTCAAAATACTCTAAAAGTATTGAGCGAAGAGATACATGGACATTACGATCAACTATAGGATCAAACATTAACCATCTCAAAAAATAGAGTCAAAACTCACCTCTAGTGCAAAATCTCTTCCTAAGCTCCAAAAGAGAGCTAAATCCCTTCCAATCCAACTCAAAGGAAGGCTCTAATCCAAGTGATCAAGCTCCAAAAGCCCTAAATCAAAAAGCCCCAAAATCAACCCTAAAATCTCATTCTAGGGTTCCAACACAAGAAAACCTCAAATCCAAAGTCTAGATGGAGAGAAAGGGCAACAAACCTCCTTAGAAGCTCCAATCCAAGCTCCAAGGGTTAAGATCTCCTCTTTGACAAGCTCCAAGTTCAACCTCCAAGCTCCAAGAAAGAATAGAGGGTGAGGAAGATGCTCCGAGTCCACTAATAGCTCTCAAACTTCTTCTTCTTCCTTCCTTCTTCTCCTTCTCCTTCTTCTTCTTCTTCTCTATCAAGGGTGTAGAGAGAGTTGAGAGAAGAGAAATGAGGAGAAGAGAGAGTGGATGGGTCATATAGACCCTCTATTGTAACAAAATCCAGCTAGGTCCCCCAAAAATCCAAAATTACAACAGCCCGGTCTGGGCAGTTTTCGCCCAGAGGGACCGGTCTCTCCCCAGTAGGGACCGGTCTCTCGCTGCGAACCCGAAAAACCATCATTCGGGAACCGGTCTCTCCCTGCGCGGGACCGGTCTCTCACTGCGAAGACGCGCTCGGGGACCGGTCTCGCCCGTCAGGGACCGGTTGCCTCGAGGCCGCCGCAACACTGCTCAATGGGGGATCGGTCTCTCCTTCCAGGGACCGGTCCCCGAGAGTAAAAACTCTCAGGACTGTCCAGAATTCCAGTTTTCGAACTTTTTAGGTCGGAAAACATTCCACAATCCTCCACCAAGTGTGGAAAAGCTCGAAATACATCCAAACACTCGAACCTCGCAATTTGCAAAGGTCCAGTGTGTTACACCTTCATTCTCATTAATGCTTATAAATAAATAAATAAATAATATACATAAGGGTATATACAGCGGATTCTTTTTGCTCCCTGTGGCGTCCCATCCCGCCTGGCGGTTCACCTTCTTATTTTTTGTCATCTCCATCCTGATGGTTCGCCTTCTCCCCCGTGGTCATAGTCGTCTTTTTGGGCGGCATGGTGTCTGTCTCTCCTCCATCATTTTCTCATTAATGCACTGTTCGATTCGGAGGCCACATGTCTTGCGACTATCCTCTTCGGCAAGATGCGCTGGTTCGGTTGGCATCTCCCTTGTGGTGGTCACCTTCTTACCCATGATCGTAGCCGTTTTTTGTGCCATCTCTCTTTGCTCTATTCTCTCATTATTGGCCTGTCCAGTTGGCGAGGCGGGATGTCCTATCGCCCTCCCCGCGGTCAATGATTGCATCCATCCTCGCAGCATGGCGCTCAAGATTTTGGATACGGCTTCTACTGCGGGGTGCCATTAATGCATCATCCCGTCGGCGAGGTCTCGTATCCTGCGGCTGTCCTCTTCGCAAGTGTGCACTGGCGGATGAGGGGTGGCAGATCTTTACTATTGGTTGGATGTCTGAGCTTTTCCCTGTCTTCATCATCCTGCACTTCCCTCTCCCTGATTTTCTCTTTTCTTCTTCGTTAGCAATAAATAGGGATTCGATGTTGGTTTTCTCTACATCTTGCTGTTCCTTTTTGCCTTTCGCTTCCTTCTTCCTTACTTTTGCTTTTCCTCTTATGCTTCGTTGCTTGCTGGTGTTTTAGCTTGATGATTGGCTCTCGGTCTGCTGTGTGCTAGGTAAAAAGCCTCAAGTGCTCTTTACTCTTTTGCCCATATATTTGATTCCTGCAATGCTTACTATTTAATCTTTCTTGATTCATGTGGATGTGTTTACTGCAATGCATTACTTGCTGGTTTGTGGATGGTTGCTTCATGCCTGTGAAATGACTGAATGATTGTGAAGGTTGATTTCTACAGCGATATGGCATTGTGTTACTCCTTTTTTTGGTGTGTTATTTCCTTAAATATTTGCTTGCGTTCTAATTTTTTTATGTTCTTACTGTTTGCTGTTGCATGTCAATGTGGTGCAATATTTGTCCGTTTCCATATGGTTCCTTGGTGGTTATGATGCTTCGAGTAAAGAAAGGAAAAAGACGTTTTAGGTAAACTAAGTACTTTACAGTTTCTATTTGATGCTACTTTTTTCTTTTCTTTTCTTTTCTTTTAACTTTTAACTTTCTTCTTTAGAAAACATCCCTTTTGTATACTTTGCATGTCACGCCCCGGGGTCCCTTTTAGTTGGAAACACAGCGGAAAAGCATCCAAATTTTTTTTTTTGAAAACCTGACCCCAGAGTATGCCAGATCCGCCACAAATACAGGGAATCCACTGTTTACACGGACAGAGTCTCCCCTGTATTTGCACGGCGTCGCACAAGTACAAGGTACAAACAGGATACAACCACAACAACTAGATGAATATAAAGACAGCTATACATTCATACATTCACCATTCATATCACTGTTTTACATTCAATGTTTAAACAAAAATCCACGTAAAACCTTTTAAAAAAATTGTTCCCTACGCGGAAACTTTTATCTTTTAAATAATACTACCACGAGGGGTAGAAAACCTTTTTATTTTACCAAATCCAGAAATCCTTTTATTACATTCATGAAAATCCACATATTCAAAAGTAATGACAATACTGAACCATATAAACTATCTGAGCTATATCAACAGAATAGTAAAGGTAGGAACTACACCGAATAACCTGGGTCAGAAGATCTATCGACCGCTACGTACGTGTCTCACGTCACGTCTCAACCCTCACCGCCCGCGATACCTGAAAAATAGTGGGGGAGGTGAGAACATGTAAACATGTCTCCCCTCCTAGTGGGTACCGCAAGCCGAAGAAGGCGAGGAATACTCACCGGATCGGGAAGATAAACAATAGTATAAGGGTAAGTGAAATACAGTAGTAACGATCATAACGAAAGAAATATAGATGAAAGAACAACTACCGCTACTGTAAACAGAACAACAAGCGTACATACAGAGATATCAGACTATAGTAGCAAGACAAGTGTAAGAAAGAACTATAGGTATACCTGTAAACAACTGCTACTATAACGAAGAACCGAAAACATAACAATATGCGGAAACTGTAGTAGCAAGACAACTGTAAAGCAAGACTGTAAGTATGCATCAACCGGTCGCATATATCAAAATACCCAATCTAAACCTGCCATGTTGGTCCGGAGACCTCAGGCTCGTGCCATATCCACTCAACCTGCATATAACCCAATCTAGCCTTTGGGCTCACGGGTCGGACGTACGACCACTTTTCCGGAAAAGAACACTCCCTGCGGTGGATCAGACCGCCAGTGTTCGTGAAATGCTAACGAGTGGTGGCGATCGATGCTGATATGCTCAATAGCCAACCGTCGGCGACCAGCCGACAATCACTGCCCCTCTGGGCATACCGACCAGATAGGTCATCAAGTAACAACGTGAACCGACCGAGATAGGTCAATGTACGGGAAGTAACGAACGACCAAACAGGTCACAGATGCAAACAGGAGAACCGACCAACCAGGTCACTAGTATAGTATATACGAATGTCACCTACTCTACCCCTACACAGGATACTACACATGGAACAACCAGGCAGAGTAAATAAAGATAGTATGTAAATACTGCTTGATGTCAACTAAATGTACGAACGCAAGAACCGATCGATAGGTCACAAGAGTGTATCGATATAGTCCAGAACTACCGTCAGCACCAGCTGACAATCCTACCCCTCAGGATACACCGACCTCAAAGGTCATCAACGACGGAACTCACGAAGCTGACCGACTAGGTCACAAACATACCAAACAATGGAACTGAGTAGACTATAATCATCCGTCGGCGTTAGCCGACAATCCCACCCTTTAGGGTATATCGACCTCAAGGGTCATTTAACGGAAAGCGAGAACTGACCAATCAGGTCACCGAAACGAAGTACGAGAACCAACCAACCAGGTCAACAGATACGGAATGCAATAACCGACCAACTAGGTCAACAGATACTAAACGCAACAACAGACCAACTATGTCAATAGGTACTGAATGCAACAACCGACCAACTAGGTCAACAGATACGCATGAAGATAGAACTACTCTACTCCTACTCAGGATATTAAGTATGCAAACAACGAGTAGAGTATAACGAATAAACAAGGGTGCAAGGCTCAATATATTATGCGATAGTAACAACAGAAGAGTAAGGGTAAGAAACCATCACCAAGCGTGCACCACTGTACCGACGTCGGATCGAAGTACCCACCTGTACAAATGCTGCGCCTGTCTCCTAACTGCAAAAGAACGTCAACCGGACCTAAGGAAGGTCCATCGGGTTAGTGTCTAACCCACAGCTAATAACCACTAAATCCACAACCTACAAGCAAACCCATGGGGACCGACCAATTCCCAAACGATCGCCGTAATACGCGGAAGTCCCGTAATCGCGACGGGGACTCCGCGGGACCCACGAACTGTCCCGGAAGCCATAACGACTCGGTACGAGTCACCTGACTGCCAACTAAACATAAATTTAATCGTGACATCATGCAGCAAACACAACCTCCTCGTGTACGAAACAATTATCGTCGGATAATCGTTTCGATTACGGGTTCCGCGAAGTGTCTAATTCGAGCACGGACCTAACGCTCGCTCACCCGCATTTCGAACCCTCAAAAAATTGATAGCGAGTGACAGCACAACAAAGCTCAGCGACAAATATACGAGCCAACCAAACACGCGCGGTGCGGAAAGAATCGAACCGAAATCGCTTCTTTCGGCGAATTCGCCGAAAAACGCACCGCAAATCAACCGTATCGCATTTCCGCTGGCGCTACGGATCGTGGACAATCAGTCCAGAGGTCAAACACACTCACGGGCCACTATCCCACAGTAGGCCACTAACGATGCACAATTGCGATTAAAGTGCCCTTCCAATTTACATAACTTCTATCATTTAGTAATTTGACGCGATCAAGCGCATCGTTTCACGCCAAACGAGGACTTTCCAAAGTTCTAAGAGCACGTGACTGACTCAGTGGTCTCGAAATAGTACCGGGAGTCTGTGCTCGACGAGTCCGGAGCCAATCGGCTCGCTGGTGGGCAGCCACGCCGGGAAGCAAACCCGAAGGTCAGCGCACAGCGCGCAAGTCAAGGAAGATCGCGCCGAACAGGGACTAACCGGACACTTTTCTGATCCAAGGGATGGTGGAACTTCGTGATCAGCACCTGACAGCGGCGTCACCCTGCTCACCTACGAAGGCATCGTAACAGCCTCGAGATGCCGGAAAACAGAGCACAAACCCGAAAACAGCAGCAAAAAGGCTGAGAAAGGCTGCGACGTCGTCAAAAAGCGCGGAAACGGGACCTTTCCCGACAAAAGGCCAACGTCGGCTACGAGTGATCAGCACTTGCCAGAGATCATCGTGCTCCCTTCCGTTAGAGATCGGGGAATCGCGCGAAGCCCAGAACAAGAAACCACTCAAATAAGCCTTATTTCGGGATGGCCGGAGAACCTTGCTCGCGCGCGGTCTCCGGCTGAGGGCCCGGCGCGGCGCGCAGTGGGGCCATGAGTCGGGTGCGAGGAAGGTGAGGACTCGTGCTCACTCGATTGGCGACGAGAAGAAGCGGCCGGGCGGCGTCGGGGCAGCAGCTCGGCCCGCCACGAGTTAGGACACGGCATTCAGGGAAGCTGCTGGCCACGGCGGCGGCGCCGGGGTAGGGTCAGGGATGACGACGCAGTCACAGAGGCACAGACGAGGAGGAAGGAGGTGCTCGGCGCCGGGCGCGGGAAAGACCGCAACCAAATGCCTCGGGCCTGGCTCGGGCTAGCTGCGGGCGCGGCTGGCCGAGCCGGGCAGATGGCATGGGCGGCGACGGCGCCGGCGGCGACCGGTCGGAAGGGGTTGCCGGGACGAGAGGAGGTCGGAGGGAGGGATTCACGGTCCAGGTGGCGTGCGCGCTAGGCGGCAGTGGAAAACCGGCCGCTCGGCCGGGCTCGGCATAGAGAGCGACGCTGCAATTGGCGACGTGGCGGCCAGGCGGGAGGATTGTATCCCGGAGCACGGGGTGACACCGGAGGAGGTCGAATATGGTGCGGCCAGTCTCAAGGGCCCTCCTCCCAACCTAAGAGGAGATATGATGAGAGAAAGAGAGGAGGAGATAGAAGTGGCTAAGGATGGAGCACGCCAGCTCCGGCGGCCCGCGGCGGCTGCTCAGCCAGTGGAACTGGGCAGCCGGCGGCGGGAGAGAGCAGGGCGGGGAAAGTGGGGTGGTGAGGCGGCTTAGGGAGGTTATGGCAAAGCTTAGGGTTAGGTTTAGGTGACTCAAACCTACTAGATAACAACTATCATACTACGTGCAACTTTGCCAAGAAAACCCTTCAAACATCTGAAATCAATTACGGCAGTCCATCACGGTTACGACTAAAACGCTAAGGAACGCCCCTTCCGTGCGATCTCAAACGAGAAAACGGTACTAAAATGTCGGCGACTTTTTGCCCGAAAAATACGTTTTGCCTATGATCGACCTCTCACTGATCAACGCGCTATCTCCGCAGATCCGCTCGTCCAAGAATTTGCGAACGGATCACACCATGCATTCAGCACGATGACGACTAACAAAGCTTACGATTTCGTTTAGCGTACTCGATGACCCGGATTCACGACAAAATCCACTTTCATCCGAACGACTAAATTGAGAGGTCGCACGGAATAAATACATATAAATTATTTGTTTTTGTGATTTTCTTTCAGACTCCGTTGTTTTTCCGAAATTTAAATCCTGTCAGTTCAAAAGCCACTTGGTTCTCAGTTAACAGGATACACGGTTTTGTGAGTATCACCAAAAGGAATCGAATCGAGATAATGGCGTGCTATTATGTTCTGATATTACAAGGAATGACGGTGAGATCGTACACACCAATGAGCAACTCTACTCCGTGGA
>NC_033639.1:4933674-4983448 GCF_001540865.1 Ananas comosus | reverse complement strand
AATCATATAAAATAATAATTCAAAAAGTATCAAACCAACTATCATCTAACTTGATCAAATGATAACAATAGATATGTAGTCGCACAAACTAGATAATTAGCCATTCAATATATATGTCTGTTTTGTTAGTTCTATTATTAAAATAGTAACAAAAAAAAAAAATGCTAACGATTTAATAGAGAAGAAAAAAAAATCATATTTTTTATAGCCTTTGTTGCTTAATGCTAGAATGACAAATTAGATGAAAGAGAGTAAATACTGTGTGAAGATAGAACGAGAGGAAGTGTCTTCTACCATTCAAGAGCAAAAAGATAGATGAAATGACAAATTGAACAGAGATTGACGTTTTTCTCACTATTTTTCTTCTTTTGAATATGTTTGGATATGAGCTTTTAAAAAAATTTTAAGTTTCGATCATTTTAGACCAAGAAAGAATATGACCGTGTTCCCTCCGTATCCCTCATGTATTCGAGTCATATCCGATATTTTTTTATTTTTTAAAAATGCTGGATACTTCATTTCTGTATCGGACACGTATCGGACGCATATCGGTATCCGATACGTATCCGATACGAATACGGCATGAAATTTGAAGTATCCGTACTTCATAGATTAGCACAATTTGAACATTACAATAAGCTTAGCTCTAAAGGTATTTTTTAAATGCATAAATATAATTATTCCATCCTGAATTTTAAAATAAAATAAACAAATTTTCAACTTGTAATTAAATGTAGTGTTAAGTCTTACCTAAATATGCCGGGAGCGACCATAAGATCATACCCCTCCGTATGATAGCGGCCAACTGCTACAACCTTGTCCCCAGGAACAAGAATAAATTTGTTGGAATGTCGGCCAAGAGTGGGTTTGGTGGTTTCTCTTAAATCACGAGCAACTTCGGGGCTAATCGGCATGGAATCATCCACATCTCTTAGTATTGCAGTTTGTAGAGGAACTTCCGAACGAATGCGAACTGTGGCAATATTGTAGTAAAAGTCGCATCCAATAACGTCTCCTTCATAGGATTTTCCATCCCAAAAATGTACAAGGATCTGAAAAAGAAAAAATAAATAAAGACCTTTTTTTCCTAACATATAAGTACAAATAAATATTTACATACGTATACATAATACTACACATGCACATCTAATAAAGAAAAAAATAGAAAGATAAAGATAAAACTAAAATCGCATATTATCAACCTTTATATTATCTGTTGGTGAAAACTCAAAATTGGACCGTCTTAATAAACTAGCTGTAGTTAATAAAAATGCTTCGAAAATGCCATCATCAGTGCGGTTGCATTCAATCGTTGTCCCAAAAGCACAGAAAAGTATTTCTTCACCTACAAAAGAAATTTTTCAAAAAATATTAAATAATTTTTAAAAAAAGGTGTTAAAAGGTGAAATGGTACCAGCCTTCTTTCGAATGCTCGGACATGGATGAAAGAAAATTTACCTACAAACGATACAAGACTAGCTACCGTTTCTGATAATTTCAGAGCAGCTCTTTTCGAATATATATCTAAATCCGCATTAGAGTCATATATCCGGAATGTATTTTTAAAAGTATTTTCCATAATCATAAAAGAGGAAGGCCCTGTACACAAATAAAAATAAATAAATAATAATAAATTTAATTCAATCTAAATAAGAAAATGAAGTTTAAAAATAGTTCAAAAAACACACCTAAACTAATTTCGTGCCTCCATGGGCTGAAATCCCTCATCTTTTCTTCGGACGAGCGGCTATCACTCTGCATGGTGCCTACAAAACAATGTTTAGAGAAACAATAAGAACTTTTAAGTAAAGTATTCCCAACCCAAAAAGAAGAAAAAAAAAGAAATACATACCACGAGTTGTTCAAACAAGTATCAAACTAAATAAAACGAGACCCACAAAAATGAAATTATTAAAAAAAGAAAAAAAAAATTCCAAAGCACCACATAAAAATTATAGTGTTTACCAATTAATTTAAAGAAGCAAACTTCAAAATGCTCCCGAAGACAACTCAGACGAACTCACAAGAGAGCAAGGGAGACGAGACTGCTGCTGGGATTTTCAACACTGGCTGCTAGGGTTTTGCAAAAGCACTTTCCGCACTAACTAGTCTCGTTGTGGTGGGATAGAAGATAAATCGGAACAAGCTAGAGTGAAAGTTTATTAGATGTCAACTTTGCTATAGAAATTAGCTGGGATTCAAAGAAATACTCTAGACAAAGAGAGAGGGATGAGAGGGAGTAGAAGGAGCCGCTGCACTGCTAGGGTTAGCAAATAAATCAACTGTGGTCGAGATATATAGAAGTTGCAACAATTGTAACAAAATCCCAGCTAATTCAAAATCGGCTACACGGCTCAAAGCTTACGGGCGTGTAGCATCATAGGGCGTGTTTGGTTCGCTTCTTTTTCATCATGGAATCGGAATGGAAATGAGTAGTATAGAGTGGTCCCCACCTTTTTAATTTCTCATTTGACGTATCCCCAAATCCCCAAATATTTTAGAGGAGAAATTATTGGCTGCGTATTGCTAGCGATGTACGCACTTCACAGCAGGAACAATTTATATATTTGTTTAAAATATAGAAAAATATAATATATATTAAATATAATATGGCACCACAAATTTTAAATAAATATTAAATTATAATTTAAAATTTAGGATTTTAAAATTTTAAAATTTAAAATAAATAATTTAACATTTAAAATTTTAAAATTTTAAAATTTATAATTTCTAATTGTAAATTCAGACTTATAATTATAAATTTAAACTTTTTAAAATTTTAGATTTAAATTTTAAATTCTTAATTTAAAATTTTAAATCTTATCTTAAATTATAAATTTTTGATTTAAAATTTGAAATTTAAATTTAAAATTTGTAACCTAAAATCAATTTTTGTAAATTTAAATTTTCATATCTAAAATTTAAATCTTAAAATTTAAAGTTTAAAAATTCAAATGTTAACTTAAAATTTAATTTTTAATTTAAATTTAATCTTTGAATCTAAAATGAAAATAAAAATTTAAAGTTTGTATCGGATTCATTAACAATCTGATCAAATTGAGTAAATATATTTTTAGTAAATATAATTTGGTCTATTAGAATACAATCACTAATAGAGTAATTTAAGTTTAATAAATTTTTTAAGTTAACTGAGTATAAAGTTTTAAATAAAAAATTTAGAAGTTACAGAGTCTCATGGCAAAAAATAAAAGAAAATAAAATAAAATCATGTTTTAAAAGTCTACTTTCAAAATGTTCGTTAGACTTTTGTTGATAAACTTCAAAATCGGCGAGGTGCTTCATAGAGCTGGGAATCCAGAGAACACCAGTGACTAAAAGAACGAATCTGAAAAAAAATCCTTCGCAATTAATAAACACCCGCGCGATGCGACGGAAAGCCAATATAACAGTAAATTAATAGAATTATTAACATTATTTTTTTCCATTATGCATTATTATTTTTAAATATTATTTATCTCCATATTGAATAATTAAAAACTAAAAAATAAATTAAAGAATGAAATTAAAGTATATTTTTTTCTAAAAATATTTTAACCTAATAAGTAAAATAAATAAATCAGTTTAAAATAAAATAAAAGCTCATTACAATATTAAGAAAGATAAATAATATTTTTCTATTATCATTAAGGTAGAATTTATAAAAAATAAAAATAATAATAATTACGTGGAGTGAAAGTACATCTTTGATATTTTTGGAGGCAACGTCTCCATTGTGCTCTCATTAACTTTTATCGCTACATATACAACTAATAAAATATTTGATTCCTAAATTTTAAATTAGCGAAGAAATCAGTAGTTATATTATTATATAGATTAATTCTTAAAAAATTGTTTGGGAACTAAAGCGAAAAACACGCAAAGTTTAGAAATTATGGACCAAAATAAAAAAAGAGTGAAAAGATTGAGACCCAATGTGCAATTAATTGTTTAGAAAATTAATGTGGACCCCACAATCCACAAAATAAGGAAAGGTCTTTTTTGGGTTCTAAATTAGTAAATTTATATTAATTAATATTATAAATTATAAATAAATAAATATAAATAAAGCGAGAAATTTTTTAAAAAAAGTGTAAAGTGTGTGAGAGAGAGTGAGAGAGAGAAACAAAAATAATAATAATAATAAAAGTGAGACCCACAGGACCCCCCAAATCCGGGCAGCCCTTGTACGGGTTCCCAATTCCCAATTCATAAGTACTAGTGAAGCCCGCGCTTCGCGGCGAAAAATTTACGCAATTTATAAAATATTTTGAATAAATTATTCAATATTATTTANGGCCGGGGAATGGAATCAGTAGTTTGGATAGGCTGCTAATCCAGCCTCAGTCTTCATTCACGGGATAGGCTATCGATTAGGTTCCGTAGTTCGAACAATTTCCCTTGCTTGCCAGGCTTCTTTCTACTACAACTCACATAGGCCTCCTCTATTTTTTTGATCTCGAATGAAAGTTCACCGATCGAAACCAAGACAGACAAAATGGAATGGAAGAGATCGGAACTCTGGTACAGGGTCAAGTGGTACATCGACTGCTCAAAGGTAAAGTGTGCACAATCTTCATCTGGATTATGGGAAAAACCCTGTAGCAAGCAAGTCAATTGGCCAAGGTAAAGTAAAAAAAAAAGTATCCCTCTTGTTCTTTTCCTCTCTTTCAAAAAACAAAAAGAAAAAAGGGAATTTGTTCCTTCCACGTGGGAAAGGAAACAAAATCAGAATCAGAACTTGAACCAACTGCACGATGAAAAGGCGGAATACTTGCCATTCCGTCACTTGAATGATTGAATCGTCCCTATTACTATAGATTGAATTAACCACCTTATAGTAGGTAAAGAGCTCAAGACAAACAAAGCCCATGTGCCGAGAGTGCATTATGTGGGACCCGCATAAAAATAGTAAAAAGACTTCACAAAAGGAGGAAACCACTGACTTTGCTACTACCTCCACTGGGCGAGAAATTGGTTAAACTGCTGCTGGATTTTCCCCGAAATTGCTTCTACCTAGAATATTATACCTTCAGAGCAATCCCACTCTAAATCGACAGAGATAGATGGAAGAGGCCTACGTCGACCTTGACTTTTGACTGGCAGTGGAGAAATCGGAAAGTGCTCACCGGCGACAGATTGACACGTATGGGAATGGACCTTTCAGGTGCCCAATGTGCAAGCGGGCAGAGGAAACACACACGCATTTGTGTTTTTGAATGTCCAATTGCGTCCATGGAATTTCGGATCTAATAGCATGGATTGAAAGAGATTGGGTTCAAACGAGTAGGACACCAAAACTCAATTGGTTACTGCAATAAAAACCAAAAATGATCACAGCTCAAATCTGGTGGTCTCGGAACTATGCGATATTTTAAGACAAACCAATCCATAGAGGGAGTCCGTCCTGGTGCATTGATACAGCAGACCCAAATCCCTAAAATTCCGTGGAAGCGGTTCTGGAACAATTCAACCTGCAGCATAGAGTGAGTCGACAACCCAGAATGACAGAACCCAGATAGAAATAACTGTGCACAGTTACATTACGACGGTGCGAGCCGAGGAAACCCCGGGCGGGTGCGGCTATGTGATTAAGCAATCAAATGGTGGCAGAGGGTTCTGTTCAAATTGGTGTTCATACGAATAACACAGCCGAGATCCAGGCTCTGTCACTCGGTATCCAACGAGCCAAGGAGCTGGGACTTTGCCAGGTGGAAGCAATCGATGACTCAGCATTGGTCACCAATTGGATTCTTGACCAAGACAAAAAATATGATCCCGTTAATGGTTCAAGGATCCATGACTATCCGAGGTGCCACGTAGGCATAATGTATGGGACCTTGCCAAAAATAAAAGGGCAGCGGGCTTTATCTCTGATGAATCTAAGGTCCGGTCTTGATCCCAGGAACTTCCCGACCAGGCACGAGCTTCTTTTGTTCACGCTGTCGAAAAAGACATCTTGAGGGGGAACCAGAAAACCATTCATTTCGGTCTGTTTCCGGAAAAGGGGTTAATGAAGGGGCTGCCGGACGGGATCAATACACTATCTGGGACGGGTCTAAGTGCATCAGTTCCAGTGACTGGCATCAAGGGAACAGAGTGTTCTGCAGAGGGCATCGACTTCTTGAGGATTTCCATGGGCTTGGCTTTACGAAGGGCAACCATTTCGGCCAATTATCCCCTTCTTACCTGGAAGCGCATCGGCAAACTCAGAGACCCCTTAAAAAAATCTTCCATTATCCTCTTGCTCTGCTCTGACTTCTGGACTGATTAGCTCGACTATATGAAACCCTGTCTGGGTCCTTCACTCGACTAACCTGCGATCCTTCTTCCTCGCCGTCTCCTTCGCCCTTCCCGTTTGGTTCGCAGCTCCGTCACCTGTGTTTCCCTGGAGCTGCGCCTCTTTCCGTTGCTCCGATGCTCTCTGCTCTGGTAGGGTTCCTCTCTCCGCTTTTTTAGACCATGTTGAGGGTGCCACGATTATCTTTACTCAAAGAGGCCTTCTCGTGGATTTCGCCTTTTTTGAGGGCTGTCTCGTGCCTCTCCATTCCCACTTCAAGCTTGGGAAGTGCCTTGCTTTATCTCGGTATGGTTCACCACATGTCTGTGATCTTTATCTTTCAACCTTGGCTTCCTGGGCTGGCTGGTGTGCCTTCTCCTACGGAAGCAGTTACTCCTACGTACGGAAATAGACCTGAAACAGTTGCTAGTATCAGTTCTATAACCTGCTCCAGTGGCTTTTTCGGCTGTTTCGGGGTCGGTTGCTACACCAGAGAGAGAAGAGAAGGCGAAGAAAGAGGTTCAACTCAACTTCCTAACGGAAGCCATCGCCCTTTATTCAGCTTCTTCTGAGGAGAAGACCTTGTGCTGCCCCTTCGGGTTTACTTTTTTCTGATTCTGTAGGCCGTTCAACTCGTGCTTCAGACGGGATTCGTCTCACTTATAAAAACTGAGCAGATGGGTTTTTGTTCTTTTAAGAGCCTCTCCCCACCCCCAGGGCCCCCCTCTCTCTCGCGCGCGCGCGATCGCGCCAGGGGGGCGTGGGTCGCCCGCACATGGCAGGCCCCCGGCCTCTCTCTCTCCCCCTCTCTCTCTCTCTCCCACGTGCCCGCGACCTGCCCCCGACGCCCGCTCGCGCCCCTGACGCGCCCACGCCCGCCCGAGAAGAAACGACAGAGAGAGGGGCCCGCTCAAAAGCGGCCACGTAGCCCACAGCAAAACTCCCGATTCATTATATCAATATCAATAGATATAAATACCTGTTATGAACATGTGTTATTGGAGCTTGTCATAACAAATTTTCTATAATTAGATATAGCAAGAGTAAATTAGCCTGAGATTTTTTTTTATCAATGTGATGAAGGGCATTTTTATTATAATTCACCACTTTATAACAATAAAAATAATATTGACAATTGTGAGGAGGGTATCCAGAAAATTTTATAACTTTCGGGCGGGGGGAGGGGGGACGTTTGAAATTGCCCGTACATATAATCGTTTTGGATCAGGTCAATTGTTATTTTTGCATGCTTGAACACGTTTACATTATTAACTTTTTTTTTTTTTCATCTGTTTTGATATTTAATCATTTGTTTGTAACACATGGTCCACAACATGGAAGGAGTCCAAATAATGGAAGGAGTATTAATGCNCGCACATGGCAGGCCCCCCCGCCTCTCTCTCTCTCCCCCTCTCTCTCTCTCCCACATGCCCACGACCCGCCCCTGACGCCCGCTCGCGCCCCTCGCGCGCCCGAGAAGAAACAACAGAGAGAGGGGCCCGCTCAAAAGCGGCCACGTAGCCCACAGCAAAACTCCCGATTCATTATATCAATAGATATAAATACCTGTTATGAACATGTGTTATTGGAGCTTGTCATAACAAATTTTCTATAATTAGATATAGCAAGAGTAAATTAGCCTGAGATTTTTTTTTATCAATGTGATGAAGGGCATTTTTATTATAATTCACCACTTTATAACAATAAAAATAATATTGACAATTGTGAGGAGGGTATCCAGAAAATTTTATAACTTTCGGGCGGGGGGGAGGGGGGACGTTTGAAATTGCCCGTACATATAATCATTTTGGATCAGGTCAATTGTTATTTTTGCATGCTTGAACACGTTTACATTATTAACTTTTTTTTTTTTTCATCTGTTTTGATATTTAATCATTTGTTTGCAACACATGGTCCACAACATGGAAGGAGTCCAAATAATGGAAGGAGTATTAATGCGTGACAACTTGCCCATAATCACGCTATTACGGACAAAAATAAGTTATTGAAATTGTCAAAGAATTATATCACATTAGTGGATTGTAACTGGTGCCAAAGGGCTCTCTAAATTAAGTAAATGAGCAAAAAAGAGTTGAAACGAAAATACACAGAAACATGCCACTCCCTAAAATCAATTACAGTTAACTTAGTTTCATGAATTTCCAGCACATTTTCCAGTAATATGCAAGTAATCAAGAGCGATATATACTAGCAAGATGCAAGCACAGTACAAATTATCCGAACATAGGAGTACCACAACTTCAAGCTTTAGGGTTAAGTATACACCAGTTATAATAGTTTTCATCTTGGTACAAACAAAGCGACTCCAACCCACACAAACTTATTATCTTTACAAATCCGCCAACACACAGATGCATCAACATCCGTATTGCAAGCTAAGTCGGAAGGAAAACACAAGAAGTTTCTTTGAAGTGTGAACGAAAATAATTGAGGATTCGCAGATAATAAGCAAACAAGCATATGTTCATTCACAGTCGAGGGCTATAGATAGCAACTTCCAAGCTCGCATATCCATGAATAAATGATCTTTAATTGGTAGCAAACCAACAAAATCTAAGTCTCCATGAAAACGCATAGAAGATATAGATACTTAGATACTTGATAGATACTTAAAAGCTGCAAGGGCCAGATGGTTACTCGATTAAGCATGGTTGGCATGATAAACAAAAAGTATGACAAATTTTCACTACCATTTATGAAACCGTTATCAGCCATCTCAGTAGTGATGTCCAACTAAAACTTAAGAGACTATATTATTATGAAATAAAGAAGAAACTCTTAATATTTCTTCTAAATTAGAAACCAAAAAAAACAAAAATTCCAAACTAAATGAGGGAGTGACTAATGCAGCAAAGGAGTAAGACCTAATAATGGCTCCTGAGATGGAGTATGAAACATAATGACACTAATTGACTCATGATAAATGGAGACGCACTCCCATACAGCTTTGATCCAGAAAAGAAGCCAAATGAAGCAACCGAAATTTCATCCACTCTGCAATAAGGAAAATTTTCCCGTGATGAAAAATAAATCCAATTACCAGAAAACCATATTTGCGTAAAACAGAAATTCTGGTAAGAATGGACATTTTGTTGAGAAGATGATCAAGCTCTCGAAGATGAGATCTATTTTAGATAGGCAAAAAAAATAGACGAGCATCGAAAATGCCAGAGTTGGCACCGAATCAAAAAAAATAGATGAGATCTATTTACAATCGATATTTGTTGCATTACAAGCACAATAATACTGTTCGATGGTAAATAAAGTCCTGGTGTTCATATCACAGATTCAAAAATGAATGGAAACATTGTTAATCATAAGAAGCATCATAGGGGAAATGATTACTCCGAAACGAAAAAATGTATCCCTGATTTTGAGAAATCTTCAAAATCATTTTAAATAATACGAGTGAAAAATGAGACACAACTTCATGAAACAATACAAACAGCCAATAATGGATAAATGAAACAATAAGGCAGCTAGATACCAAAGAAATTAACACTTACAAGTTGTAGCATATCACATTGTCATAACTATTTACCTATCATAGTAATTTATGATATAAACAAGAATCATTTCAACTCCAAAGGGCAAGGTTTTTTAGTATACACACATACAAAAAAAAGAAAAAAAAAGAAAAACATTGTCCAACACTAGAAACAGAGCAGGTCTGATTGGGGGTGCCACTCCCTATAACCACCCCATGCAGGATATCAAGTCCAACACCAGCTGTGCCCTTATTGAAGCAAAATTTTTCTACAATTTTACTACCCTACAAGCAACAGAATGATGTATGCATATACATTATAAATTATAACTATTCAGGGAACAGCATGTTAATATGTATTGGATATTAGGATAGCAGAATGAATTTAAACCAATCGTTTTATTTATGCCTAAAAAGCATGAAGAGTTGAGGTGCCATTCCGCATTCCCATCCCATGATCTGCTTTAGGGACTCAATTTAGAACCCAATTACTCCATGTATTATTCCCATCCCACCTAAATCCAAACCGTCAGCCATCCTTAACATAGTTTCTAGAAGTTCTAGTATGTTCTTTAAAAAGGATTTCAGTATAACTACAGAGATTCCTTGCATAAGGCAAGGACGACAACATGTGGAGAAAAGCATAGCATAATGCAAGAGTAGAAGTGATTTAAAAGAATAGCCAAGCACTACTATGTCAGATTAGCGAAAAAAATACATGGATCACTAAGATGAACAAACGAGTAATATGGGCTAAAATGCATTGGTTATCCCTTTGATGAGTTGCAATTTGCTCCAATTCTTTATTTTAGCAGGTTACTCCCTGAGCATGCCTATATATGTATCAATGCAAACCTTGGGTACTCTTGCCATCAGAAATCTCTAATATAAGTGACGAGATTTTGAAAAGCTGATGATCCAGAGAAGACAATACGGCAGAGTGGATAAGCTGAGAAACCAATGTGTTTGTAGGATCGAATAGATTGCATTACAATAACCATAGTGTATAAGGACCACTTGAACAGTTTTTACTGTTCACAAGAATCAAAACACTAAGCAAAGATGACAGAGCTTGTCAAGTATATTAAGAGAACCATGATGCAACAAAAATGCTACATTAAAAAGCAACTTAGTTTAATAACTTTCATAACCATATACACTTACAAATTCAATTAAGTTTTCCCTACAACTTATTCCTTGATATAAATCGAAAATGCCAGAGTTGGCACCAAATCCTTACATAAAGGATGTTTCCTCTAATGAAGTAAGAAGCAGAGCAAAACTTTGTTTCATTCATAATAAGACGGTATAATTAAGATACAAGTGGATCAACAACAGACTGTTGACTATCTAACTGCAGTTTCCCCATGAACAGTAAGCACAAATTAGAGAAAACTATTAAATAATATTGAAGTTTAAGCAGCCATTCACTACAGTACAAAACACAAGAACTTGGACAGTTACAAATTTTAAAACTCACAAAGCTTAAGTTGATACGACCAGATTGTTTTACAATATCAGCTCTATATATAAGGTAAAACTTAGAGAATCATAAAGTTAGAAGCATAATTTTAACTTCTTATAACCAGTTATTATATTATTTTATAAGAGTCAAGGGTAATTGCAACAAACTTTCACTCATACAGATCAGAAATAAGGAACCTGTTAATGATGAAATTCAATATATGAGAACACATAGAAAATTGCCATTGTTTAGAAATTTTAAAATACATCACTACAGCAAGCAAATGCCGTCAAGTCATATAGTTCTGAAGCCCTTCCAGTGGTGAAGAAAGTAAAATGAAGTGGATAAGTGAAATCACCACACAATCCCTAAAAACAAGGTAGCAAGGTGCAACACAAGATGATATAAATTTTGGTGTTTGCAACAAAGTTCAACTTATCAAGATGATATTAATGACAAACTGAGAGGAAACAAATGACAATTTTTCCTTAATTGTGTGAGCCACCAATACATATAATCTCAAAAAAGTTACAATATACGGAAGCTTATTTGAAAATAAGAATCGGACGAGAGATTAACAAACCAGACTATATGGAAATATCATATACAAAATTAAGCATATTTGAATAAAAGAAGCTAGTAAAAATATTAGTTTGAGAGCATCAACGGGAGGGAAAATTCATTAATTGAAGCGTGTGTGCTCTTGCAGTCGGTAAACAACCGGCAACACCAAGTATAGCAGGAATCTGGAGCTTATTCAATGAAATTCCCAATGTTACCACTATATATCTGCTATGAATGACCATTCTAAATATTACTATACGACATTTATACAGTCAGAAACGGATAGTGGGCGGCCAGGGTAGTGGGTATGCCTATGCGGTAGTGGGTGCACATTCGCATCAAATGAATTACAATAAATATTTTAGATAGAGTAAAATATAGGAAACATGGTTAATAAAAATAAGCACATGGGAGAATTGAAAAGGAAAAGATAAGAATAGAGCTTTTCATGGCGTAATTAATCTTAATGTCAGAGCTTTACAACATTATAAAGATCCAAGTACGGAAGTACCATATACAAAATACCGAACAGTCAAAATATGTTAATGAAATTCATTATATAAAGTTAGATTTCCAAGTATTTGAGTACCTATTCATTAAGATATTACACTAAAGCTACTTAAGCCTATCTAAATTGCATCAGAGTATGTTCTTACTTGAATTGCTCCGTATGTAGCACGTAGATCATAACAAGTGACCACTTCATATGCGATTGCATATACACATGCATGCACCAGTTTTTCGCGAATAAGTAGTACGAATGAAACGCAATCAACTCTCCAAGCTAGAGCCTAGAGGCCTGGTAAAGAAGAGAAAATATAGAAGATTTTTTTCCTTACCCAAAAGTACAGTGTAAGGAAATTGAGCCAATATCACAAACTTCTAAATTATGACCCACACGTGATTCTTCTTCTTTTGATAAGCATTCCTTATAAATTAAAAGTTTCTTGCATCAGAGATCCTTATTCCCTTTAGATGTAAAGAAATATCACACGCGGCTCAAAAGCCTTCCAAAAAATCTGAAAGCCATAAAGTGTGCAAGTTAACTAACAAATATGACAACAAACTTACAATATCCAAATACTTCCTGTTTCTGGCAATTCAGATTCTCGGTTAAACTTTTACATCACCTTCAAAAACAAACTACCAGGGAAAAAGCCTAAACGACAACCTCGAACATCAAATTGATGGAGGATATGAACCTGCTCTTACGAAGCTCCCTAATACTTTCCGTCAACTCCCCTTAAGCGAATATACCAGCATACATCTATTTCCTAAAGAATCAAAGATTCTTCCCAAAAATGCAACATGAATAAACAAAATTTGGTAATCACCAAGAGAAATCCAGCATTTAGGAGCCAACGTTAGTTATTTTTAGCTTCATTTTGCTCGCTCATCAAATTAGATAGATTTTCATTTTGTACAACACACTGAGACCAGAGAAACCCCACCAGATCCCACAAGATCCGGTCCGAACCCTTATAATTCTCACACAAGCCCAACCCAATATGCACTCCAACAATTATCTTTCTTTCATATATTCCGAATCAACAGCATATAGGAGAGATCCCAAAACTAAAGGGTAGAGAGAGAGAGAGAGAGAGAGAGAGAGAGAGAGGGAGTGATAAGAAAAGGAACCATTATTGCTTCCCTTCCCTTGCGTCAGCATCAGAGGCGGAGCGCGGTGATGGGGGAGTCGTCGTCGTCGTCGGGGAGGGGGACGGCGTTGAGATCGAAAGAGAGCGGGGGGCAAGGGGAGGGGGAAGGGTGGATCCGGTAGGCGGAGGCGACATCGCCACCGTCGTCGTCGACGACGGAGGAGGAGGATCCGCAGTCGCTGCGGAGGTCGTCCTGATCAAAGGCGGCGGCGGCGGCGGAGGCGGGGGGGGTGCCGGGCCGCCGCCGCGGCGGCGGCGGCGGGCGCGGGGCCGCTGAAGACTCGACGGTGGAGCTGAGGCTGCTGGTGGCGGGCCGGTGGAGCGGCGGCGAATGTGGTGGTGGTGGGGAAGGGGAAGGAGAAGGAGGGCGGCGGCGGAGAGGGGAGGCGGGAGAGGCGCGTTGTGTTGTTGTCGGTGGTGGGAGGAGGCGGAGTGTGGGAAGTGGTCTTGGCCTTGGGGCGCGGAAGGGCGCGGGGCGGCGGCGTCGTAGCGCGCGCGGGCTCCTCGCGGAGTCGAGGTGCGCAGCCACACGCGCGCCTTGCGCGCCGGGTGCGGATTTCCGCGCAAAGCGGCCCCACGGCCGCGCCGCACGCCGCGGAACCGGCCTCCGTCTCCGCCCCGCGCCGCCCCGCTGTCCGGACCGCCGTTCGGCGGCGGCGGCTGGCCTTCCCTTCCGCATCGCCCCGATCGCGAACGAGATCGATCGAGAGATCGAGATCGAGATCGCGAGATGGGGAGAGAGATAGAGAGAGAGAGGAGAGAGGGGGAAAGGAAGGGGTCCTTTCTTTCTCTCTTTCTCTCTCTTAGGGTTTGGGCTGTGATTTTTTTTTATTTTATATTATACTTTTATTGTTATTATTATTATTATTATTATTATTTTGAAACTTGTTGTTAATGGCGTGCGATCGCTTCAACAAATCGATCGATTTGATAACTTTCGCCTACCGCCAGCCACTTTCCCTTCCCACAAACGAGAGTTTTCTCACGTGTGCTACGCGTTCCAAATCGGTGCTCAGGACACCGTCGGATTAAAACTGGCCGATCCGTCAGCCGTTGATTGGTACATCTGGCATGCAATCCATTTAAAAACCATTAATTTTTCACTTATCACATCAATATTTTTTTTTACTTTTACTAAAAATTATTTTTGGGTGTATAAATAGAATTTTTCTAACTTTAAATATTTTAGAGATAATTACTTATATATCTCTCAAATTTTCTTAAATATTTTATATATTCCTATTTTTCATTTATACTAAAAACGATTTGTTAGGTTTTTGTCAACTTAGGATACGGGTTGTACAGTCTACATTCCGTTTTAGAGTGTACAAATAAAATTTCTCAACTTTAAATATCTAAGAGATAATTACATATTGTTGGGTGCCGAACGTCCCGACCCTTGACCCGGTCAATAATTCTCCTCGAGAAGATCATCGGGATGCGAGACGGCTGCGGATTATGACCCTCGAAATATGCGCCCACAGAGGATCAAGCGATTAGGCCGATAAGGGATCGAATCAGCCGGGTTCGAAAACCTCCGTAGTAAATTCGCTTCGGCAGGATGAGCTGAATGGAGAGGGGAAGCCCAAAATTCGACTAAGAAACGAGCCGAATGGCCAAATAACTTGTGATCTGATCGGCAGGAAGAGCCGATGATGATTTTCTATTGAATAGCAAAAGAAAAAAGTACACAAGCAGGGGAGTGATGCCCGTAGGGCAGACAGACTCAAAGTATGGGAACAGGGGAGTGATGCCCGTAGGGCAGACAGACTCCGAGTATGGAAAATTACAGGAACTACTTCTAAGAAAAGCAGTAAATGCGAGAATAGAAAGATGCAGAAAAATAAAGGTGATTTTTTGTGCGCAGGGGCGAAGACCCCTTTTTGGGGTATCGTATGCCTATTTATAGAACCGCCTTTGCGTCAGTTATTGCTCTTGCACGATCAGCCAGTATCTCCTGATTTGTAGGACCACCTTCGGCCGATCGGAACCGCTCGTAACTGCTTGCGGTTGTTATAACTCCTCGGTCCAGTGCGGCTTGTATGTGTCCGGTGTACTCTAGGTCTACCGTTTTAGCCGTCTTACGGATATGGACCCGGTATGCCAGCTGTTCGCGCCTAACTGGCTCAACAATTGCCCCCTCGCCAGTTTTCGAAGTGATGCTTCGGTAGCTGGCGTTACTTTTTCGTCTCAAACAATTTTCTGTTGCCGAAAGCGGGCTTGATCCGAGGCGTATTTCTCGGTCCAATCGAATTCAAATTCTCTGACATAATCTGCAACAATCCGTAGCACAATCTTTTGTACGATTTAATTTTGGCCGCTGATTCTCTCTTTTACGGCCTTGATCACATTCTCTGTTTTTGTCTCATACGCGACATTAATTAGGTCATCTTAATTACCGCCGTTTAATCATCATTAAAGCCGACCTCGAAACTCGCTTCGATGTGACGGTTCGATTCTACGGCCTTTCTTCTTCTCCAAGCTTTTACGTTTTTGTCTCTTCTATTCCCAAGCTTTTACCTTTTGTCTCTTTTATTTCTTCTTCGTTTTCCAGGCATCTTCTTTATTTTCTTTTGCTTCGAAGAATGGCGCCTCTTCCGCCATTGCCTACTCGTCCTTCATTGGACTATACTCTGCTTAGGCCATATCTTGATTCAGACCCTGCCAGGTTTATCTTGGGTCCCTCATTTACCGCAGACCCGTCTGCCGATGATTTCCCGTTTTCTAATGAAGGTCTTCCTTTGATGGTTGAAAATATTCATCTTCATTCATGGTATCCTTCGGCTTCGACAGGAAGAAGTCTTCGAACTTGGCCTAGTACCTCAGAAGCCTATTTGGCTTGGTTGGATCGTGTACAAGCTACTCACAGCGATTTATGGCGAGAAACTAGCCTATGAAGCCATCCAGCTATCCCGAAAACCTCCTTCAGCCGATTTCCTTCTTTTGGCTTCCGCCCTTTGTTTCTGGTCCCCTGTTTCTAACATTTTTCTTTTTAGAGGCAGCCCTCTCACCCCAACTCTTTTTGATGTCGCCGCCATTGTTGGCCTACGCCCTCATGGTATCACCCTTTCCATGGCTTATAACCCTGATGGTGTATCCGATTTTGAGGCCAATCTTGATCTCAATGATTTGGCTTACTCCAAATTTCTTCGTAAATTTGCAGGTGAATCTCCTGCTTCGGTCACTAAGAAGGAACATACGGCATTCCTTCTGTATTGGTTATGTCATAATCTTTTCTGCACTCGTTCGCAGAAAATTAACCGAGATTTTGTTTCTATCGCCGTTGGTTTATCTAACGACGATAAATTGGCCTTGGGGCCCTATTTTCTCACTTTTGTTTACAGAGAAATTTTTGACTCTATTAGGCCGTCACCCAATGACAATGATGTCACCATTAGCTCGGGTTGCGCCGTTTTTTGGTTTTTGCAGATGTTTTTACAAATTTATTTCAGTAGGTTGTGCCGAGAACCCTTAGATTTGAGCTCGGCTGCTCGCTTTGACTCCTATGGACTTGCTCTCGGCTGTCCTCCACCATTTACACCTGGGCAACCTCTGGACTTCCTCACTTATTTTTCTATTTTTTATGATTCAAGCCCTCACTTTCTTATCTATTGGTCTCCTTTTGCTGATCGAGTCACTGGCCCCCCTTGGTTTTTGGCCAGATATGAATCACTTCAGGGTGAACTCGCCTCTTCTCGTGCTGGCGAGTATTCTGATGTTTGGTATTCTTTTTTAGCTCCTCGGGACTTGCACATCGGCTTGAAATCATGCTCGAAGTTATTACCCAGTACCGAGGTTTACTCTCCACAGTTTGTGGCGCGCCAATTTGGTTTTACACAGGCCATTCCTGCTCCGGCCGAATTTTTCACGTCTAATACTGCCACTCATCGCCCGCCTACCAAAAGCATAGCCGACGCCGATCAGATTTCGGCTATAGGAAACCATCTGCGGCGATTTTTCAAATTGGTCAGCTTCAGGACCAATCATATCGGAATATTAGGTTTTCGCTATGCTGTAAATTGGGATATCTTCCTCAAGAAAACCTTTGCTCCCATTATCTCGAGTGCACATCGCAAGACTCGTCATCCTCTTAGTACGATATTCCTTTTGAAAATGACTTCATGCTTATAATTACTGCTACTCATTTCTTCTCTCTTTTTTTTTTTTTAATTTGTAGCTCCTTTCCCAAGTAAGACTCAATCGGAGGGCCCTGCCGAGCCATCCATATCAGACGAAAAATCGGAAAAGGCAGAAGAGGCTGCTGAAACTCCACCTCCTTCTTCTATAATGTTTTCTAATCTGATCCTCTTCTGTTCTTTCTACTTTGATGTTTGTAATACTCATTTTATTTCCATTGTCAGTCTATGCCCACTCCTTTATCGGTTCCAACTTCAAATAAGAGACCGACTGAGACTGTACAAGTTATTTCTCCGCCGATTTCGAAACGGCGTAAATCAGTTGCAAAAAGAAAATTCCAACGAGCCGAAAATACCCCTTCGGCTGATGTTTCTAAAGACAGAGCCGAAGATGTTCCTTCGGCTGGCATTCCATCGAAAGAAGCTACTACACCCTCTTTGGCTACCTCTGTTCCACCCGAAACAATTGATATCGGGGTGAGCCAAATTAATTAGTTGTACGAAAAGAACATTTCTTAATTATTTATTATTCTCTTTTAAACTACAGTCTTCTCCTGAACGAGCCCCTTTTGCTCATTATTCGAAGATGCAGATGGAACGGCAGCTTCGCAGGGAAGCCCTGTAACACACTGGACCTTTGCAAATTGCGAGGTTCGAGTGTTTGATCAGTGTGTCGAGCTTTTTCAGACTTTCTGGAAGGTCGTAGACAGTGTTCCGACCTATGGCTCGCATCCCGAGAATTGTGGTTTTAAGCTGGTGCCAAAAGCCCAAAAAGATTGGACCTTGGTCAGCTCTCGGGTAGCCTGCAGCAGAGCTTGTACCGGAACAAGACTGGCCTTGTACCGGTACAAGGTTGATGGTTGTACCGGTACAGCCATCAGGCTTGTACCGGTACAGAGCCGCAGACCAAGCAACCCGAGCCTCCGGTTTGCAATTTCGTCGGCCTTGTACCGGTACAAGAGCCCGTGTACCGGTACAAGGAGGCAGTTTTCGTGCAGTCCGAACTACAGGGGGTTTTTCGCGTTTGTAGCCTATCTATTTAGCACCCACGCCCCTTAGGGCACCTCTTGAGCTCAGATCACAGGGAGGAGAAGGTAGGGCACCCCTCCTCACCATCTCTTTGGATTTCATCCCTTTTTAGCTTGGATTTTGGTGGATTAAACCTTCCTTTTTGCTTCTTTTGCGTATTGGAAGCTTTTCCACCATTGGAGCTTGATCTTGGAGCTTGGGGAGAGGGAGATCTCCACTCTTGGAGGATTTTGAACCTTGTTTGAGGCTTCTTAAAGGTTAGTAGCTCATCCTCTTCCTCTAAATTAGACTTTTATTGGCTTCTTTGTGATGAAACCATAGAATGAGGTTTTAGGGCTTAAATTGGGCATTTTGAATCTAGGGCTCTTTGGAGCTAGTTTGGGTGGATTAGAGGCTTCCATGTGAGGTTGGATTTCTTGAAGCGGTTTTCACTCTCATTGGGAGATTGAGAGAAGATTTCACCTACAAGGTGAGTTTTGCCCCTTTTCTTGTACGTTGAGTTATGGTTTAACCTTGGATGTTTCACCCCGATGGTACGTAACTCTTCAGTTTCACTCCTTAGGGTATTAGGAGACTAGAGGACACCTCGTTGGAACCGACGATGTTTTAGTTGTCATCGTTGGCGTTTGGCTTCAGTGAAAATGGGGCGAAATGCCCCGATGTCCTTTCCTACTTGTATGATAATAAATATTTTTAATTCCAGTTTCTATACTAAAATGAAATTTATTATGAATTTTAGAGCACTTAAAATGATGCTTGCTGTATTATGAAAATTTCTACTAATTACTAGCTAGAGCAGTATATGAGTAGAATGACATGGCACTCGGAAAAAGGTTTATCACTTGCAAAGTGGAAAATACATCATCTATGAGGCATTATTGACTTCGAATATGTACATTTTGGCACTTTAGTTGCCATAATCTTGACATTAGAGAATAAGGCTCGTGCATAAAGGGGCACACTTTGAAACTAGTAAACTTATGAAATGCAACATTAGAGACATATTGATAGGCCACTGAATTATCCGCTACATTCCATGTTAGAAATGATAACATTAGGATAAGGCCGTTGAGATATTTGACATTCCATGGTTATTACATGAATGGGACTTGGGACTTTTGTTGACAGATCGTTCTGACTACTTGCCATTATGCTCATTCGCCGTGCGTTGTGAGTGGTCCGCTCCTACAGCGGCCTCCGGAGATAGCCATCCGCGATTCATACATTCGCGTGCGGAATTGGGGGGGCGCGAAGTGGATTGCGTGGGCCAGGCTCATCTCTTAGGGGTGGGTGGATGACTACCACGGGGCCATCAGGCTCTAGGACGGCTAGGAGCCTACGGGTGGGGTCTCAGAGGGCACTAGACAGCCTTCGGGCGGGTCTCTTCAGATTTGACTTGAGTATTCACTATGACATGTGGACAGATGATGACTTAGAGTATTACTTGGACATTGACTAGAATAGTAAACAACGGAACTTAACAATTTCGCATTGTGAACATTATGATAGTTGGAGACTTTTACTTCATGCATAGTTGCTTTCCTACTTATACTATTTATGCTAAGTAGAGATATCATATTGTAGTAAGTTACATTTTTACTTCCCTTTCGCTTTTCTACTTTTATAGTCACTGACATCCTTAGTAGCTTTGGGCCTTGTGGTGCATTCACTGAAGTCAGTAATTGCCCACTGGGGACTATTATTTTATAGTTCTCATGCCCCTGTTTTATGGTTTACTTTTCAGAGCCTTCGGCACCGGCGGAGGCACGGGATCGCGGCAAGGAGATTACTTAGCTAGCTAGTGAGGAGCGGTATTTTGCTTAGGTGGTTTACTCTTTCTTTTTGTAGTTGAGAGAGTGAGAGGTTTTTGTATCCATGTATAGAGACCACCTATGTATCTACCTATAGCACTTGTATCTGGGTTTTCCTTGTATCACTTTATGTCTTATTTAGTGAATTTACAGTTTTATCCTTATCCCTTGTTGTAGCATTTAGACATTTATTATGCTCTGATACTCCTAGATGTCTTTTATTATTGCCTTTATTATTGTTGTATTTAGACGCCTTATATGTTTTAGACGTATGGCGGGTCTGAGCACGTGCCGGGCGGGCTTCCGCTGGGTCCCGGGGCGTGACAAGCCCGTCTCGAGAAAAAGAAAGGGATGGAAAAGAAGAAGAAATCTGTTGAAACGGCGAGCACGACACCGTTACCCAGTGAGGTTGCATCACCTCTTTCTGCTCCTGCCCCGACATCAACTACAGGGGATAAACAGATAAACATACCTCTGGGGCGAATTTCCGAAGACACCAGCACTATTCCTCCCCGCTCGCCCCAGGGAGTTGCTTCCCCTATTGCTGATGATTCTTTATCTGCGATTCTTCATTCTTTTTTGATTTCAAGTCCCAGCTCCAATGAAGGGGATGATTCTTCGACCATTACCATTTCATCGGACACGCAGAATAAGTTCGATGAATTCCTTAAAATCTATAGCATTGGTATTCCTGGTTTAGCTCAGAATCCAGAATGATTTGATCGGCTATATGCCCTTTTACTTGATTTGGCCGATCAATCAGATATTACTCCCGGCATAAAATGTTTTGTAGCAACCTTATCACTTCAACTTTCATCTTTTCTGGCTCGGCAGCGATCTTTGGGCGCCGAACTTGTAGCTTTAGATCAACATTTTCATCGTGTTGATCATTTTAAAAAGAATATCCCTGATATAGCAGCTCCGCCTAAGTGCATCAAGAGGATAAGGAATTGGCTGATCAAGAATCGGCTTTACAACAACAGATTTCTTCTCTTAAAGAAGAATTAGCCGCCGCCGAATCTACTCTTGCACAAACCTCTGAGCGCCGACTTCAACTAAAAGATTTACTGAAGTCCAAAAAGGAAGAAGGGATAAGGCTTAAAGAGGAGCTTTCTCAACTTTACAAAGTCCATCATTTGGATGAAGCGCCGAAGGAAAGCTGCTGAGACCGCCCAAGCCAATCTCATAACCGAATGGAATCAACTCAAAGACTTATTGTCCTGATTCGGCTTGTAATATTCTAACTCTGATTTTAATTGTGCTCCCACATGGATGGGTAATATTTCTTTAAATATTTTTCGTTGATTGGTTTTTCACTTTCTGACTTATCTCTGTTTTGCAAAAAATATACATTTCCTCTTGTGATTCGGCTAATCTGGAATGGTCCTTCCCAATTTGGGGACCACTTCCCATACGTTCGGTCTTTTTGACCGATTGAAAAAATCAGCCGAAGTACTAAATCACCGACAACAAACGCCTTCAGTCGAACTTTCTTATTATATGCATTACGTACTCGGCTTTGGTATGCTTGTATATTGTCTAAAGCTATCAACCGAGTATCTATTATCTCCTCTGCTTGATCTTTCATTAGATCAATATATTCATTAGCCGAGAGGTCTTTTTGTTTCTCTATTCTTAAAGAAGGAACTGTTATCTCAGCTGGAATTACGGCCTCATGGCCATAAACTAATTGGAATGGTGTCATCCCTGTTGCCGTTTTTATTGAGGTTCGGCATGCCCATAATACTTCGTAAAGTTTTTCATTCCACTTTCTCGGGTACTTTCCAATATGTCGCTTCATAAGGTTGATAATTATCTTATTTGCTGCTTCTACCTGCCCATTCGCTTGAGCATAATAAGGAGATGAATGCAGCAGCTTTTTCTTTCGAGACTCGATGAACCGAACAAACTGTCCCCCCGTGAACATTGTCCCTTGGTCGGTTGTGACGGTCTCAGGAATTCCAAACCGATGAATTATCTGATCTTCAACAAAATCAATAATTTTCTTTTGAGTGACCAATCGAGTAAGTCTGGCTTCCACTCATTTAGTAAAATAATTGATGGCTACTATCAGAAACTTGTGACCAGCCGAGGAATTCGGCTGAATTTCTCCGATTAAATCCATGGCCCATCCTCGGAAAGGCCATGGTTTAATTATGGCGTACATCTCAGAGGCAGGAACCCTCTGTATTGAACCATGAAATTGACATTCTTGGCAACCTTTAGCATACTCTATGCAGTCTTGATGCCTAGTCGGCCAATAATATCCTAGGTGCCGAATTGTCCATCTTAACTTTTTTCCTGCCAGATGGGTTCCACATATTCCCTCATGTGTTTCTCCCATTACTAGTAGAGCTTCTTCCGGCCCTAAACATTTCAATAGAACTTCTTCGGCTGTTCTTTTGTATAGTTGACCATCTAGCAAACAGTAGCCGAGAGCTCTTCTTCGAATATTATAATCGACCCTGATATTAGGATCCTCCAAATATTTGATCAACGACTTCCTCCAATCATCTTTTACTTCTACAGGAGCTATGATCGGTTCTCGTATATGAACCGAAGGTAGCAATCTCCTCTGTATTACTATTGACTCTGACTTCGGCTCTTTGTATCCTGAAGCCGATTGGGCCAATTCGTTTGCCTTTTCGTTTTCCTGTCTGCCCAAATGTTTGAAATCGACTTCTCCGAAATTGCATAATAATTCTAATGTCTTCCTCAAGTAATTTTGTAAATTCGGATTCTCACATCGGTATTCCCCGTTAACCTGTTTGAATATTAACTGTGAATCACCGATGACTTTGACTGACTTTGTTTTTAATTCTTGCAATATTTCAAGGCCGATTATCAAGACTTCATATTCGGCTTGGTTGTTAGAGCAACCGAAATCTAATTCAAATGCAAATTGACAAACATGACCTTCAGGAGACTGTATCACTACTCCTGCTCCTGCAGATTCAGTTGTTTTGAACCATCAAAGTACAACACCCAAGGTTGAGAGCCGATTACATTCTGTTTCGGCTCCTCGATTTCTGCACATGGGTGATCGGCCAAAAAATCAGCTATAGCTTGGCCTTTGATAGCTTTGGCAGGAACATAATTAAGGGAAAACTCAGATAAAGCTAATATCCATTTCCCAATACGTCCTCGTAGCACTGGTTTGGATAACATATATTTTATCAAATCGGTCTTGCATATTACCGATACTTCAGCTGATAAAATGTAATATCTCAATTTTGTGCATGAATAATATAAAGCCAAACATAATTTTTCTATAGCTGAGTACCGTTTTTCGGTATCTAACAGACGTCGGCTTAGGCAATAAATGGCCTGTTCTTCCTTCTTTTCATTTTCTTGAGCCAGCAAACATCCCAAATTTTCATCTGTAGCCGATATATATAACTTCATCGGCTGATTCGGCTTTGGAGGTACCAGTACTGGAGGATTTGATAAATATCTTTTTATATTTTCTAATGCCTCTTGCTGTTCCTCTGCCCAAACGAATTCTTCTTTATCTTTCAGCCGAAGTAANTCTTGCTGTTCCTCTGCCCAAACGAATTCTTCTTTATCTTTCAGCCGAAGTAACGGAGTAAAAACCCCGATTCTTCCGGCTAAATTAGATATAAACCGCCGAAGATAATTAATCTTCCCCAACAAACTCTGTAGTTTCTTTTTGCACTTGGGTGGCGGTAACTCTAATATTGCTCTCGCTTTATTTTTATCAATTTCAATCCCTTTCTTATGCACCAAAAATCCCAAGAAATTTCCTGCAGAAACTCCAAAGGCGCATTTCAAAGGGTTCAATTTTAAATTATATTTTCTCATTCTCTCAAAAGCGAGCTTTAAATCGATCCAATGTTCGGCTTGTGACTTGGATTTGATAACTATATCATCGATATATACTTCCAACATTTTGCCGATTAAATCATGAAAAATAAAATTCATGGCTCTTTGGTAAGTAGCTACGGCATTCTTTAAGCCGAACGACATAACAACCCATTCAAAGGTTCCAATTGAACCGGGGCATCTAAAAGCCGTTTTAGCCACATCTTCTTTAGCAATATAAATTTGATTATAACCAGCATGTCCATCCATAAAGGACAAAATTTCATTACCAGCAGCCGAATCTACTACCATATCGGCTATTGGCATTGGATATTCGTCTTTAGGTATAGCTAAATTCAAGTTTCTAAAATCGATACAAACTCTAAGTTTGCCATTCTTTTTACGTACTGGAACTATATTAGACACCTAATCAACATAACGGGCCGCTCTAATAAATCCGACCTTTAAAAGATTTTCAATTTCATTTTTAATTTGTAGTACAATACTCGGCTCAAACCTACGAGCCGGTTGTTTAAAAGGTTTAAACCCTTTTTTTATAGGCAGCCGATGCTCTACAATCTCTCGGCTTAAACCTGGCATTTCTTCATAGCTCCAGGCGAAGCAATCCTTGTACTCCTTTAACAGCTTCTTCAATTCTTCCTGTTGTTGAGCCGACAGCTTGGAACTTATAAACGTTGGCTTGTTGTCTTTACAAGACCCTAGATTTACTCTATCAACAAGTCCTGGGTCTCTAGCTTTTTCTCGTCGGCTTTAATAGGCGATTCTTCTAGCTCCATTCTCGCTGTTTGCCTATTCATCTCATATGATTTGTCGGTCTTCATGGCCGATTTCACTTGACCTTCATTCTTAGCTTTATGAACCGAGTCTTTTATGACTTCCTCGGCCTTATTGGCCGAATTATCAGGTACTAACACATCGGCTTTGGAAGCCGAATCATCCTCATAGCCGATCTTGTTGATCGGCTCATCTTGTTGAGGCTTGTGCCAAGCCTCTATTCCCGATTTTTGGGACTCCATTTTAACCATCTAGGTGGCTCTTCATTAGCCACATAGTGTTGATATCTTTTGAGAGAATTAATTGAATCCCCTCTTCCGTTACTTTTACGAATGAAATCTGATCTGGATCAGCATCGGCCCAATTGATGTGGCCGATGTCTTCCGTGTTGACATCTAGCATTTGAGGCCATCCTTCGGCCCGGACTTCTTCTACCTTGTCTCCTATCCATTGGAACAATTTTTCGTGGAGTGTAGAGGGTACACACTCATTTGAGTGTATCCAATCTCTTCCCAATAGCAAGTTGTAGTGGCTGTCTGCATCCACTACGAAGAACGCCGTTTTTAAAGTTTTTGAACCCACCGTGAGTTCGGTGGTGAGCACCCCTCGAGCTTGTTGACCGTTTCCTGTAAAATCGGTCATGATTGAATCGATGGGCTTTAATTCATCTTCGTCTTTGCCCAACTTCTTGAAAAAAGAAGTGGGCATCACATTGACCATAGCACCGCCGTCTATCATAACTCGGCCTACCAGCCGACCTTCTATTAAAGCTTTTATAAACAGAGGCCTTATGAACCTCACCTGCATGGCCGATGGTTTCTCAAAAACCACTGCATCGGCCTGTCGAACATCCTCTAGCTGCAACTGGGCTACTGTAAGCCCATTCTCTTCTTCTTCTCTGAATTCCTCGTACTCCACAAGCTCTGCTTTGAAGGATTGAGGCAGAGCGTACACCATATTCACCTCGGCCGGTGATTCGTCAGCCGATTTTCCTTTGATTCTCTGTTTCTTCTCTTCTGACTCCTTAGCCGTTTCGGCTGAGGAGTTGCTCTCCATGCGGACCTCCCTCTCTTTAGGAGGCCACCTTTCTCTCTTGATCATCGTCGCGAGGGAAGCTATTTTATCCTCCAACTCCCTCCTGGTCATTTTCTCTTCTAACTCGGCCTCAGTTGGCCGTTCTATTCTTGACTTCAACTGTAGGGCAGGCGATGAGCCGCCTGCCTCATGGTCATTCCTCATCGGACAAAAAAGGTGTGGCTGCTCATCCGGGCGTCTTCATACGTTGAGCCTCATCCCTTTCACCTCTTCATAATGTTGACGTGCCTCGGCTTGCATCCTCTGCTGTCGACGCTTTTGGATTTTTGTTAACATCGGCCCCTACCATCTGGCCGATGGTTTAACTTCGACTTCGTGCCACTCATCCACTGGCACGTTTGCTGGTACTTTTACTGTTCTTAAATGATTTTTTAGAATTTCTCTTCTTTCCCATGGTCTCGGCCAAGGCTGAATGCCGAGTTTGTTGACTAGTCTCTGACCGAGGAATTCTATGTCCCCCTCGGTCATTCCTTCAAATTCTGGTTCTGGTCTCGGCCTGGCTTGCTGTTGCCAGTGTGGCCGATATCCAGGGAACCTTTGCTTGGAGCCGAATGGTCTATCCTGGTAGTCCCATCGGCCATGACGTTCTCCATGCCTGTTGTTGTAGTAATCATGCAGAATCTTCTGCATGAGAATATCTTTCTTGCATTGAACCGAATCTACTTCCGGTTCCGTATCATTAGAGGCTGCATCCGAGCCTTCCTCCTCTTGATCTTCGCCATCAGGAATGTCATCCCAATCCTCAGGGAACACCATCAGCTCATTCCATTCGTTCCCCCTTTTCTTGGCATTCACGATGGCTTCCCAGTCTTTCTTCGTCATTTCGGCCTTGCACCTGATGCATAGCTGAAGATGTTTCTTGGCATGGGCCAAGTTGTCAGCGGTCTCCTTGTCCAAAACTTCTTTCCCTTTAATATTCACCATATTGACCTGAAACGAAAATGAATTTTTGTTAATTATTTTATTTTCGTTTTCTTGGTCGGCCAATATGAGCCGACCCTCCTCGATTTCTTCTTGTATTTGCCTTTTCGTAGTCGCTTTTCCTTTCCTTTTCATGTTTATGACGTTGGCCTGTGATGGAAAAGGATTCTTATCAATTTCCATATCTTTGTTGTCTTGGTCAGCAAAGATCAGCCGACCCTCATTTATCTCTTTTTGAATTTGCCTCTTAAAGGCAGTGCATTCACTAGTTTTATGGCTCCATGAATGGTGCCATTTGCAGTATCTTCTGCGTTTCAATTCTTCTACAGGAGGTATAGTTTGGCCTTCCTGTAATTTAATGCCTCCATCTTTTAACAACCGATCGAAAATAAGATCGGTCTTTGCGATGTCAAATGAATAACTAAATGCTGATATTTGTGCTTTTCTTCTCTTGACTTTGCAGGTTTTAGCAAAGCACATTTGTATGGTTGACTATTTCTTACCTTCTCGGCAGCACAGATCTCGGCTTCATCAGCCGAATTTTCTGCCTCTTCATATGAATTCGGCTCTTCATGAGCCGAGGATTCTTCAAAGAAAGAGATATTTTTTTTCTTTCCCTTTATTCCAATCTTTGTTTCAGCTCCACCTAGGCCGATCCTCATTATTCCCTTTTCGAAATTGCTCGTATTGAGCAACTCGAATCCCCAAATCAAACAGGTTTGGGAAGAACTTATCCTCAAAATGATCTTTGATTTTAAAATGCATGCCGTTGAATGCCATTTTGGCAAACTCTGATTCCGGCATCCTTACAAAATATCGGCTTCGAGCCGTCTTGAATCGGTTTAAATATTCATCAACCGATTCTCCTGTTCTTTGTCTAAATTGAGCCAAGTCTGCAACCGACACTCAGGTTCGGTTCTATAAAACTGCTCATAAAATTTACCCTCTAATTCATCCCAGTCTTGAACGGAATTAGCAGGTAGACTTGTATACCAAGTGAAGGCTGTCTTGGTTAATGAAGTATTGAATAACCTTAACTTTAAAAAAGGATCTGCCGCTGCTTCGCGGCATTGGGCTGTAAATCGAGCGACGTGTTCGACCGTATTTTCGGTCTCATCTCCCGAAAATTTGTCAAATTTCGGCATCTTCCAATTTGCCGGATATGGGTGTTCTACATCTATATTAGCAGGATATGGTGATCTGAATACAGGCCGCATTGCCGGCCTTGTGTCTACTCCGAAAGTATTCCGGATCGCTTCTTCTATTTGCGCATATATCTCATTATTAATCCCCTGTATGGGGACTTGCGTTGGCACTGGATTCGGTGGTTGTTGAACCCCGAGATTCTGTACTAGGGGATTAAACCCTTGTGCATTCGGAGCCTGCCCCCTAGCCCCTACGTTTTGGGCCTGGTAGGCTGCAACTGGAGGGGGTGGAGGTAATCCCCAAGCCACTTCCGGCTGTTGACCGGTGTTTCCAACGACCGGTCTGTAAGCCGCTTGATATTGTGCCCCCTGGTATTGGGGCTGACCAACTACCGATGTTCCTGGATTTTGTAACACCGGCGTTATCACAGGCGCTTGAAGGCCTGCTATCGGCTGTTCGTTCCGAGTTAACAACTGCCCTATTCGGGCTATGTTCTCGTTAGAGGCTGTGATTGCGGCCAGAACGGCATCCAGCCGTGCGGTACTTGCGTGACTATTTTGGTCCAAAGTCTGTAGGACCCGAGTCATTTGGCCAAGTGCTTGGGTCAAACTAGGCTCCTGTTGGCCAGATTGACCACTGGTCTCAACTTCAACCGGTAAAACTGCTTGGCGCTCCACAGCGTTCTCTGAGTTACTGGGCTGTTCACTCCCAGAATTTCTGTGAATGGCCCTATTACGGAGATTCATGGCGTTGTCATCAGCCATACTATATATATAAAAATGCAAATTTACCTCAAAAGCAAGTCCCACTAGGCATGCCAAAAAATTGTTGGGTGCCGAACGTCTCGACCCTTGACCCGGTCAATAATTCTCCTCGAGAAGATCGTCGGGATGCGAGACGGCTGCGGATTATGACCCTCGAAATATGCGCCCACAGAGGATCAAGCGATTAGGCCGATNCTCTATCATTAAATGATTAGATATATCAACTTTATTAAAATTAAATCAGTACCCAATAATCAGTTCAATAAAATATTTTGTATTGCCCGAACTCCTCTCCAACAATCAATTCAAGATAGGTTGATTACGTTACAAATAAGTAGCTTGAGAATGAAGCACAACCAAAACAGCACGCTAATGAGTGCAAATCACATATAACAATAAGAAAGAAGCACTTCACACTCTCATTTTTTTTCTTTTAAATCGGTCGAATCGTGAACCATAAATATTATCGGGTCGAGAGTCACTCGTTTAACTGCTTGTTGAGCGAGTATAAGATAATAAAAAATTATTTTTTTATAATTTTATTATATATATATATATATATATATATATATAATTTTAGTATCAAATTTACAAACTTTACTTCTATAATAAAAAAAATAAAATTTAACGAAAATTTTGTAGTGTAATACTAGGAAAGATTCATGATAGGACTAACAAAAAGAACAGATGAAGAGATAAAAAGGAAACTCAAGCATCAAAATCTGCGCAAGAGGTACTTCTGTTATGAGGTACTTCTGTTATGTACCAAGATAGCTTTTATATATATATATACCAGCTATGGTGTTTGTAAAAGTACCAAGCATTTGGTGCTTGTAAGTTTTTTACCGTTAGATCTACTTCTCGGATCATTTTCAACCATTAGATTATACTATTCAACCAACAATCCACTCAACCCTAGGGGACCCACATCATCCTAACCGCATATCTCTTAATATAATGGCTAAAAATCTACAAACACCAATAATTTGGTACTTTTAAAAGCATAGGAGTTTAATTCATATATAGTAGAGCTCCTGTGCTTTTAAAAGCACATGAGCTCTTATGCTTGGCATTTTTTTCACCGTTGGATCGGCTTCGCCTCGAGATCCGTGCGCACTTAAGGGGTGAACTAGACGGACAGCCAAATAACGCCATTCCTCTCTCTCCTCTCTCTACACGTGAAGCCCCCTCTTTTTTTACCCTCTGGCAAGCCACCCTCTCTCTCTCTCTTTTTTCTCTCTCTCTCTCTCTCTGGTTCCCCCACCAGATCCAGATCTTTTTCTTTTTTCTTTTACTTTTTCTCCCTTCATCTCTCTTCCTCTTTCCCTTTCATCCTGGACGCCCCCTCCGCGCCGACGCCTTCCGGCCCGCGGCGCTACAGGATCGCTCTCGGACGCGCCCCTTCGCATCGACGCCTTCTGGCCCGCGTGCTACAGGATCGCTCCCAGACGCGCCGCGCTCCCTCGGCCCCGTGAGCTACTCGGATCGATCTCGGGCAACGATCTTAGGATTTAGTTCTCCAACTGCGGCGGTTCCCGCACCTTCGATCCCTGACGGTGCCGTTCTCGTGAAGATCTCGAAGGTAAGTGTCTCGGTTATTATGGGAACTTCTGATTTTGTGTTTATGCATATGTCATTGTCAAACCAAAATTTGATTCTTTATTAATTTGACCTGAGCACTTGATTTTGTAAAATTTCTCCCTTTTAAGCTTATGAGAAATTGGTATTTGCATTTGGATTAGTATGCTTTGAAGTAGAGTGTTTGGTTTCTGACAAAGCTCATAATTGATCTGGGGTATTCTCAAAAAATCTCATCAAAATAGGATCTTGGGGATCCATCCATCTAAGATATGTGCATTGTTGGTGTTTAATCATTATACTTTATTTAAGGATCCATCTAGGATCTTGAGGATCTTGTCACAATTTATCTTTAAGAGGCAATTCTTTTATTTGTTAATTTTATCTGCTGCTTTTATGTAATGTGCTCATTGATTTATTTATTTCACAGCTTTCTGGAGTAGTTCCACCTCCTTTATGCAGAAATGCCCAAATATACTTGAATGCTATGGGTGGTGAAGTCACTACCAGGTTGAATGTAAATGCAGCAAACCAAGTACCTAGAAGAATGTAATCTCCTCGTATTTGCAGAGTTAATGAAGTCTGTACAGTTACTAATATGGCTGAACATTCTTGTGCTTATTGTTTTGGATATGTATAACAATTCTAGATCACCATTTTCTTTGCTTTCATTTTGTTATTTCGAGGTCCATTTTTTGTTCTGAATCATTGAAGCTCATCTCCTCGACTTTTGCTTGTAGATAGTCCTCGTCTGTGGACTAAGAAACAGAAACTACTCATGTGGGAGCACTTTCACTTTTTGTGTTCTTCATGCAAAATCTTTCTTTTCCTCCTGTATTCTTTGCTAGCTCCTTTGTTTCGTTATATCATCTCTTTTTGCTGTTTCATGCTTCCTTGTTCAGTGTTTTTGTTCGATAAAAATAGATGATATAGTCAGGTAGTTTTCAACCCCAGTTATTTAGGTAATTGTTAGACTACTATGGCATCTTATGTTAGTGCCAGTTTGGACATTGTGGAAGCATAAATGAATCAATGTGTGAAAGTGTGAAATTGGAAATAAACTGGACAACCTTTTGCAAGCTATCGATGGTTGGGTTAGATCTGATAGACTTAAGCTGGTTCTTCCTCCCCCAATTGGATAAATTTGATCCAATACCTACTTGCGGGGTCAAATTCACCTCTGATAGACATTTCTTGAAGAGATGCTTCATTTGTTACTCCCTTAGAAGTGCGACCTTAAAATCTTCTTTAACTGAAATTATCATCTATATAGTAAATCAGCCCCCAAAAAAGATGCAGCCCATTTCCTTGGTTGAGTTTGATTGTAATATAATTGTAATTAACATTAAGCTGAAATTGGAAAATGCTAAATCATGAAGGCTGATTGGCATGCAGGCCAACTGTTGTAGACTAGCTAACTGATCGGTCATCTTATTCCGGACAAGTTGATCAGCCAAGTATTGGGAGATGCAGTTTAATATAAGCATACACAATTTTGAAGTACACATTATAAACACAGATATGTTTTTCTCCTACTACACATTATAAACACATGATAAACATGCGGAAGGCGTCGGCGCATCCGAGATTGAGTAGCGCTGCAGCTCGGAAGGCGTCGGCGCGGACCACCACCGTAGAGAAGGGAAAAGAGGAAGAGAGATCGTGCGGCCTGAAAGGCCTGGAAAGCGTCGGCGCGTTCGGGATCGAGTAGCGCTGCGGCCTGAAAGGCGTCGGCGCGGACCACCACCATAGAGAAGGGAAAAGAGGAAGAGAGATGGAGGGAGAAAATGAAAAAAAGAAAAAAAGAAGAATGGTTTGGGAACTAGAGAGAGAGAGAGAGAGAGGGGGTTGTCAGAGAGAGAAAAGAGGGAGAGAGAGGAGGTGGGTTGCCAGAGGGTAAAAAGAGAGGGGGCTTCACGTGTAGAGAGAGGAAAGAGAGTGTCACGACCCGCGACCACCCGCCATTTTTTGCCGATCGCCGGCGCGACAGGCCGCGAACTGACAGGTTTCCCCTGTACTGCACCGGACAGAGTGCTCCCCTGTAGGCGTTCAAGGGCATCGCAATCCAATACAATACAGAAGGTCCCAACGCAGGAACAGGTACTCAACAAAACAGACTGGCATAGAGAGGAAAGTGCCTCAACAACCATAACAGATTCCTATATTGACTTAACACTACATTACATGTCATTGGTTTAACATCACAATTCTGCATTTTTGCTTTCCTCCGAATACAATCTAGTTACTTACAAAACCTTATCTACAAATTGAGTACATTCGTGTTCTTTTCATTTTCTATCCCCGTAGCGCACCGTCGGACGGGTAGCTGCTAGCTCTTGGGTCTCTGCGTAGGGCGCGTGTATCTCACTGGAGCTACCGCCCTTTTCTCGCGCCGGCCGCTGCCGCTCAGCGTGCGAACCTGTAAAACCCAAAACAACGGTGGGAGTGAGAAAGCCACACTCCGATGGTCCCAGGGTACGGGCCACCTAAGGGGAAAAGGGCTCGGACCAAAAGGTGGCCAACGGAGGCACGTGCAGATACATGTTTAGTCCAAACCAGTCGTATGAGAGGTAGATAAATCATAATTTTACTATGCAACCCTAACACGACTAACATGCCTGCGCAACGTGCAATTCATGATGATTGTATATGCAGTTCAAAACCTAAGCAACCATTTAGTCTATGTTATCTTGTTATCAGTGTATGTAGTCTTATATGGCAATCTCTCCAGTCAGACAAATGTCCAACTATGCTTCCTAATAGTTTCTCTATATCCTAGCCTTGACCGTACCTTCACTTATGCTTAATGTCTTATTAACCTATATTAAGCGTAAATCCTACTCTGACTTCCGGTGAGTCTCAAATCTCCTCCGCTGGATGTGAGTTCTGGCATCTGCTAGGCACTGTGATGTATATCAATTGCGTGGCGGTGATAGCTGTCGCACACGTTCCTCGTTAATCACTGTCATTCCCTTGATGTTGGGCTCATGTTCTCGGGCTCTGTGTCTGAAACGAAGATGGTGCACTCTGTCAGCCCTGCATCACAAGGCCTCAAGCTGACGCTGTTTCGTGCGGTTTATAATCCACGAACTGGTTTAACCATTTGTGTTCTCTGTTTGCGATCAATCGTCGCACAGCGCCACGGGTCAATGGTTCAAGCCTTCCGGTACTGGTTTTATTTCGGTTCACTCACTCTTATTTCCTTTGGATTACTGTGTCTGTCGAAATCGTCGCATTACGCGCTAGCTGATACAGAGTTATCAAAGATTGTCTGGTGGTGTCGTGTTACTTTTTCCACAGGTCGGAGTGTTCCCATATGCCAACCAGCTGGCCGACCTATTAGGCATCCTAGTGGTGTACCGACTCATACTCGACAAGCCGTAGGTTCAATGTCTCTACTAGTGTATATAATTAATAAAAACTCCTATTGTTATGTTAACTATGTTCGGATGGACCACTAGGTTTCATATTCTATTTAAATTATAATTGACTTATGTTTATTATATCATTAGGGGTGAGCCCTTTGGCTTCGGATTTGTGGTGTGTGGGGGTTGTAATAACACTAACATTTCTATTGAGATGCCTCGGTATCAATACCATGATAGTCATTTTATTTCAAAGTTATATCATATGATATTATTTATAACTATATATATCTTAGATCTACTTAGCATGTTAATTCAGTCATTATATTATCATGCATTGTCCTTAGCTAATTTGCATTTTATCATTATGCATTTCTACCTTGGCATTTACCATTAACATGGACATCATTTCATTGCTTTCATTTAATTCTATATGCTATCCAACATGGATTACTTATCCTTTCTTAGACATAAAGGACCTCGTCGCTTCGTCGTAATACAACGCCCACTTCTAATTCGCGTTCCGATTGCTTGTCGACACCTTGCAATCGGCCTCGCCGCGGCACCCGTATCGCACGGCCCGATCTTGCACTGCGCTCAACCGTGCTCCGCTTCGTAAGCCCCGGAAAAATGTAAGGTCTTCGGTTTATCGTTGCAAGATGCCTCAAAACCATTTCATCGAATTTTAGACGTCGGCCTACCGGCCCTCCGCGGATCCGAAGCTTAAACGTCATTTCTTTAATAACTTTGTAACGGCCGTCGGATTGCCGAACCGTCTTCGCCAACGCGTTTTTCGACCCCGTTTGGTCACCGAAAACTATACCGAACTGCAATCTTTATCAGATAGCTTTCGGATCCTATTTCTCTCTCTACGGGTGTCAGAATGGTATGAAACTTTAAATCTAGCCTCATAAAAATATTTCTGACATTCCCGCCAATTTTCATAATTTTCTGAGACTGTGCATTTTTTGCTAATTTATTAGTCCCGTTTCCAACAGAAAATTCTAAATCTTCTGTTTTCGCTCCGATTTCAGCACAGGTCGCTCACCACCCGATATTTCACTTCTCTAAATCCAATAAAATAGTATCTCATACTATTTTTATTTATTTTCACTTTTCTACTTAAAATCCGGTATGTTACATTCCACCGCAACCTCACCGGAACCATTTAAATGTACACCGTGACTTCATGATTTTAGAAGTTCGGTATGTTACATTCTCCCCTCCTTAATAAGAGTTTCGTCCTCGAAACTCAAATAATTCCAACTCCAATTTATACCCCAACTCTATTTATCGAGTAACAAAGGGTATAGTGCACTTTTTCACTTCAGAGTGGCCTTATGCTCATTGGAACTGTCCAAAGGCCCACTACGAGGGATGTGAGATCAGATTCACTCGCATTTGCCAAGCATAACCCCGAAAGTGCATTACGGGTCTCCGCTATTCTTGTGGTAGCGCAAGTCGAAACTGAACGGCTCTACGCGCTACAACATCATTCACCACTTGACATACAAGAACTTTTCTTTGCATTTTACTTTCTCGTCGGGGAACACCCTCCGATTCGATCACCAACATTGCTTAGAAGCAGTATCATTGTGCATCGACCAATCGCAAGTGCTCCAATCACATCAGGATCTTTGCTCTATTGAGAGATGGCCCACTCCGGCGCATCTCGAACCTCAATCCACAAAAGAGCATTATCCTTAAGCTCTCCAACTCCGTCAACATGACCCAGCCTACCTGGGCAATTTTTTGCGCAGAGGGACCGGTCTCTCCCTGCCAGGGACCGGTCCCCGAGAGCCTTCAGCCTGAACACACTTACGGGAACCGGTCTGTCCCTGGAGGACCGGTCCCCCGGAGACCGGTCTGTCCACTAGAGACCGATCCCCGAGAGCTTGCTCTCGCAGGACTTAGCCAATTTCCTCTTCTCGCCGGTTTCGCACACGGGGGACCGGTCCCTCTGGCCCAGGGACCGGTTGCATCACGCAACCCCGCACCAACCAGCTACGGGGGACCGGTCCTTCCCTGCCAGGGACCGGTCCCCGAGAGCAAATCTGCCAAGTGCAGATTTTTGCACACTTGCTCTCGCGGATCCGTTGCAATGCACTTTTGGTGCATTTGACCTCTTCGGCATTTCCGAAGCACAACCACTCGACAATTTGTCGATTTTGAGCGAAGTCCAACTCTCGCATTTCGAGAATTCACTTCCTTACACCAACCCTCACGTGGCTATTTCTTATTCAAGTGTCTCCTAGAGAACACTTTACTTTTCTCTTTATCCTTTACTACTATAAGCCACGTTCAACATCACATGAACCCTCCGTTCGTGAATCCAAGCCGAACTCACTAACAGAGTTGCTGGCCGCACCGATCATCGGTTTTCATAGGCGGACCAACGGTCGTAATCATTACGTAGGCCTACCGCCTATACCTATCGTAACTACGCATAGCGTCTCTCGCTCGCAAGCGTAGACCCAATCCTCATTTTCGGGCGAAATTCTCACTTGGGAATTCGCACACACTCCAAACAGGAGCAACCAAGACCTCAACCACGTCAAGTCCTCGGGTTGGGTCACTACACACCCTGTGTATCCTCGATCTCATGATCCAACACGCGGCATTCCGCGTACTCGGGTCCAAGCTCGGACTACCATCCTGACCAACTCTCTGCCCTACCTGTAGGTATCGGGCTGCTGTCACTCACAGCTGACTGCGCCTGCCCAATGGGCCCAGGCTTCACAATCCACAAATGGTCCAGGCACGGATCATCCTCAAGCGATACCCGTCGTAGTCGTCCTACACGACACACTCTACCGAGCTGCATGTACCACTACCGGCTCCTAAGCACCTAGTGCGAGCCACCAGCCCTACGAGCGATCCATGGCCCGTTTCGCACTTAGCCATGCTAAAGTGCTACTGCCATCACACTCACTCGGCTGAATCAAAACCGTACTCTACGAGTGTCTACACTCGAGCGCTCTACACGTCTCTATCATGTTCCAACTAGGTCAAGCATTAGGCAACTTGCCTATGCCCACTGACTACACGAGCACAATTCGTTCACCTCAATTCGAGGTACTACTAGGCCCACAGGCCAAACTTGGCCTCAACCAACCGCTCTCTCAACAGTGATTCTACTTTCACTGTCCGATCTACCGGAACACATTCTCAACTTCGTGGCTCAACTCTCGCAATCTCTAATCCACTATCTCGAGAGTCCTTTCACCACTTCATCTTTACCACGAGTCTCATCTTTTGTCCAAAATCACTACTAGCAATTCGCTAGTACCATTTGGCCCTCTACCTGCTCCAGCAGGCGCTACGCTCTCACAATGCAAGCATGCTCGGGTATCTACCTACCCATCCCCTCGGTCCCTACTATGCAATGTATAAATAGTAGTAACTGACCATACGATAAATGCATGCTATGCATCAACTTGAGATCATGCAAAAGTATATGCTTGCTCAATCAACTCATACCTGCCACGACGTCGTCGGCAATGGCAGGCACCGTAACTCGGGTCGCATCTCCATGGCCACTTGGCGCTCGCCACGAATCCTCCGGTTGCATTGCCCTCAACGGCCGCTCTCTTGACCATGCCACAGGTGGCACACTTGCAGGCTGTCCCAGGGAGGAATGGGCCATCGCCAATGTCAAGGCCCGGCTATCACCTTGCGAACACTTGTCCCGCGTATGACCCGGCAGCCCACACCTGAAGCACTTGCCTTCTCGCTGCTCACATTGTTGTGGGTAACAAAGGCCCCCACACATAACACCTCTCGCAGAGGGTCACCGAATGTGGTAAGTCCCCGGAGCTCGGGATCGAGAGTGCGAAATCATCGAAGTTCGTTGGGAACCTGACTGACCATCGAGTCCGCTCCCTGGCCGTCCTTTCCCTTTTTCCTTGTAATATGCCTCGCGCTCCTCCCGCAGATGCCTCGCCTTGTTCTATCCACAAGGCCCGATCCAGGATCTCGGCAAAAGTTTGCAACTTGTGTACAAGCACAGCCTTGTAAAGGCCTGGCCGCAGTCCACGCACAAAGCAGTCGACTTTGTCCTTGTCATCCCGTACCACGTTCGGGACACAATGCACGATACGGGAAAATTCTCGCTCGTATTGCCTGACTGAGCGATCTCCTTGCTGCAGCTTTTGGAACCTTTCCTTAAGCTTCCGCTTTTCACTGTCGGGGAAATAGGCTGAGAACACCAATCCCCGAAACTCTTCCCAAGTCATCGGAGGGAGACTAGGCGATCGATCTGGCTTGACGCCTTTCCACCACACCTTCGCCGATTGTTTTAGATAGTGCACGGCTAGGTTTACCTTGTCTCGCTCGAACATGTACAAATCCTCGAAGAGCGTTTCCATGGAATCAATCCACATCTCTGCGATCCACGGATTTGTATCCTCACCATCAAGGGTAGGCGGATCAAATTTCTTGAAAGCCATGAGGGCCGCCAAAGCTCGCTCCCTCTCCGCCTCCACCTCGAAACTAATAGGAGTCGGATCGCCCGACCCCAACGGAACTACCTTCGTCGCGACTCCTGGCCGTCCTCGACGAGCTGCAGCTGGTGCAGCCACCAGCCGATCCACCGTTTCTTGGAGTCGTTCCATTCGCTCCTCCTGGCGCCTGGCAGCCTCTTGCTGCCGTTGTACCATATCCGCTTGTTGCCTCATCACTCCTACGAGTATGGCCAACTAATCACGAAGCTCTGAGTCTTCGCTCGCGTCGACTTGCTCAGGGACACCACTTGTCCCCGCCTGCGCCGATCTGGACGAAGATCGCCTACGCGGCGCCATCGTTTCCTGAAACAAGAAAGCTTGATTAGTTCTCGACCCTCAAGGTCAAACGCGAGACCACTAACACCGGCTCAAAAGCCAATCAGGCGAAAGTCACGCAAGGGTGTTTATTCACATCACTCGGTTTCATGTTGTCGTACGCCCAACATGAACATCCTTGGCTGAGAATAAACCACACCTCGAGTCTACCTCTAATATCCGTCTTAGAGGTTTGCAACACAACCCAATCCATTAATCTTTCGCCACGAATCATAAGTCCTCGTCTCTCACCAGCCTTATTCTTCTATGGTTTTACTATCCTAGGGTCTCCTAGGTCAGTCTAAGCCATTCCCATTCTCTACTTTATGCTCTGATACCATCTCCTGTCACGACCCGCGACCACCCGCCAATTTGGCCGAGGTCGCGGCGCCGACAGCGCCGAACGGACAGGGTTTCCCCTGTACTGCGGACAGAGTCTCCCCTGTACGTTCAAGGCATCGCAATCAATACAATACAAAGGTACCAACCAGGAACAGTACTCAACAAACAGACTGCATAAGGAAGGTATCAACAACATAACACATCCTATATGATTACATACATTTACATTCATTGGTTTTACATCACAATTCTCATTTGCTTTCCTCCAAATACAATCTAGTTATTACAAACTTATCTACAAATTGATACATTCGTGTTCTTTTCATTTTCTATACCCCTAGCCACGTCGACGGGGTACTGCTAGCTCTGGTCTCTGGGTAGGGCGCTATCTACTGAGCTACGCCCTTTCCTCGCGCCGCCGCGCCGCTCACGTGCGAACCTGTAAAACCCCAAAACAACGTGGGGTGAGAACCAACTCCATGGTTCCCAGTGGGTACGGCCACCCAAGGGAAAAGCTCGACCAAAAGGTCCAAGGAGGCACTGCAACCATATTAGTCCAAAACATCTATAGATATATAAATCATAATGTTACTATGCAACTAACAGATAACATGCCTCGCAACGTGCAATATGAATATTATGCAGTTCTACACAACTAAGCAACCATTTAGCAGATCTATTGATTCTACATTAACTCTGCTAACTTTAGCTCATGTCATTTAGCCTCTAATGTTCTACTACCTCAGTTCACAACTCAAGTTCACTTTGCCTCTAAGGTCTCTATTACCTTAGCTCTTACCTTTATCACTAGCTTATAAGGTTTTTATTAACCTAATCAAGCTAACCACCCGACTCGGCCTCGAGTCAATCATCCGCGGATAGTCCGCGCACTGGCCGCACTCTGTGACTTAACTGTAACATGACCTTTGCAATTGCGAGGTTCAGTGATTAGTGTGCGCTGAGCTTTTCCTGATTTTCTGGTAGGTCGTTTACTGTGTTCAGACCTATGGACTGTGCGTTAGGAGTGTGGATTACGAAGCCTGCCACCAAAACTCAAAAATTTGAATTTTGGTAGACTCTCAGATCCGAAATTTGGCTGTTCCTGGCGGGCTATGTTACGGTAACAAGGTTGTGCTGTATACTGGTTACAGAGCGAGACTCGCAACCGAGTCTCGGTTTGCATTTTCGCAGGTTTGTCGGTACAGGCATGGTTCTGTACGAGTTCAATGTTGATGGTTGTATCCGGATAGAGCCAGCGGGCTGTACGGTTATCAGTGCCGCAGAGAACCGCGTACCCGAGCCTCTGTTTTGGATTTTCGTAGCTCTTTACCGAGTACAGATCCCGGTACGGTACAAGGATGCAGATTTCACAGTTGTTCTGCAGGGTCTATTGCGAATTGTTGGTTTCTTATACTAGCCTACGCCCCTAGCCTCCCTGAGCTGGGTAAGAGATGAGAACCAGGTAAAAGGAAGCTTCCCAACCTTGCCACTTGATTTATTCTATGTCTAGATTGGATTTTTGTGGGTTTTCCATCTCTTTTGACTATTGTGCAGCATATTTCACATGTTGAAGCTTGGAACTTGTTTGGAGTTTGTGAGGAAAATACTGGAAGTTGGGGGACTTTGAGCTGTGTTTTGGGCTTCTAAGGAGGTAAGTGGATAGATTTCTCTAGATTTGAATTTTGGAGGTTTTTTGAGATGAACCCTAGATGGGGTTTTAGGGCTCGTATTGGCATTTTTTGATCTAGGCTTTTGGACAATTGGTTGGAATTAGATACCTTCCTTGGGCTTGCATTGAGAATGGGATTTAGCTCTTTTGAGTGAGAGAGATTTTCAACATTTTAGTGAGTTTTAGCCTTTTGTTTTAAATTTGTTTAAAGTTTATTTATAGTTGATGTATGCCGTGTATCTTGTCCCTCAAATCTTTTAGGGTATTTTGAGACTCGGGGCAACTGTTGTTCGGCCGAATCGAGACCCTACGCGACGGTCGGTGGGTTACCTAGCCGTATTATTGAGAAATTCTATATATGGTTTTATTATGCGCGTAAATCGATAAAAGCATGCATTGTTCATTAAATGTATTTAATGTATGTGTTTTAGATGCTTTAAAATGGCATTATGTTATATATGATGAAATTTGGACCTCTTGTGTAGAGAGTTGCGTTTGAGATATTTGGTTCTTTAGATTCTTTATGAGAACTTGTTATATGTTTCATTATAATAAATGAGTTCGGATTTGCATTTTTAAACTTTGAGTTTACTTTGACATGAATGATGGACAGATTGCATTTAGAAGGTATGTGAATTGATGAGAGCTAATGTCATCAAGCGGCATTGAGCTCGGGACATTGTGAATAGTGGTTAGAGTCCATTGAGGGATTGGGGATATTTTGAACATTTAGATTTCTATGTGTCATCAAGGGCACTGGCGTTAATGAATGTTGGAACTTCATTTTGTGAGTTAGACTAGCTTTTCGGGATGCTATTTTGATTACCATGTTAGAGACACTGAGGATTGCGACATTGAGGATGATAAGCTGCTTGACCATTTGTGCTTATTTCGCCAATGCTGTGAGGGTCCGTCCTACAAGGGCATTCCGGAGTTAGCCTACGTGACTATTTCGCTCGTGTCTTTTGAGAAGAGCTACGGGATCGAGATGGGACGAAATTCCACAGAAGTAGGGATGTCGGTGCTACACAGAAATTTAGGCGGCACAACTGTATACCTTCGGTATGGTCCTTAAATGAAAAAAATATGGAAATCGACAACGGTTGGTATAAGGCAATCAGACTAGATAGAGAATTAGTAGTTGGATATGCTTCGACCGCTATTGATATAGATTGGTTTACTATTTAGTTATACTTGCCGGTATCATTATTTGATAGTATATACTCGGTCGTTGCGATAGTGTTTACCCTTATGCATTGACATATTGATCGTGAGGCGTTTAATTGTTTTTATGTGAGAATATTAGTATGCATGTGAGATATGATCTTCCATGATAGCGTAGATGTACATCACCATGGCATCATGCTTACATTGAGGACATATGGGTTTAGCACTTCAAATTATGCTTTCTACTTTGTTATGTTTATCCTTATTGTTTTTATTATACTACATTTCCTTTGGGCTAGTTTGTTCGATAGCTAGAGGTCCAGTAATTGCCCACTGGGAACTATAAATTATATTTCACGACCTCTGTTTTATGATTCTTTAGAGACCTTGCACGCGGGTGAGGCCAGGGACGAGGAAGGGCATTGTTCCAGTTAGCTCTAGGAGGAAGGTTGTTAGGTGGCTCTACTAAAATTGTAATAATAGTAATTGTATTTGGAAGTTCAATGTAAAAGAAAGATTATGATGTAAAATGTAACTAAGTGTATGTTGTAATAGCTTAGTAGATTATGTTTTGATACTTCCTTATGCAACCTGGAATGATATCCGTTCCTAGTTGGAACATTCGTTGATTGTTTGGATTGCGACGCCTTGAATGTACAGGGGAGACTCTGTCCGCGATACAGGGGAATCCCCGGTCCGTTCGGCGGTCTGTCGTCGGCGCCGCGACCCGGTCCAAATTGGCGGTTGGTCGCGGGGCGTGACAGATAAGATGGTATCAGAGCGTAAAGTAGAAAATGGGAATGGTTTAGGCAAACCTAGGAGACCCTAGGACAGTAAACCATAGGAGAATAAGGCTCGTGAGAGACGAGGACTTGTGATTCGCGGCGAAAGGTAATGGATTGGATGGTGTCGAAACCTCTAAAACAGATAATAGAGGTAGATTCAAGGTAATGTTTATTCTCAACCGAGGGTGATCATGTTGGGTGCACACAACATGAAACCGAGCGATGAGAATAGACACCCTTGTGTGACTTTCGCCTGATTGGCTTTTGAGCCGGTATTAGTAGTCTCGTGTTCGACTCAAGTTGGTCGAGAACTAATCGAATTGTCGTGTTTCAGGAAACGATGGCACCGCGTAGGCGATCTTCATCTAGATCGGCGCGGGAGGGGACAAGTGGTGTCCCTGAGCAAACCGACGCGAGCGGAGACTCAGAGCTTCGCGAACAGTTAGCTATACTCGTGGGAGTGATGCGGCAACAAGCCGAGGTGGTGCAACGGCAGCAGGAGGCTGCTATGCGACAGGAGGAGCAGATCAAGGAGCTCCATGAGTTGTTGGGACGACAGACTACGGCGGCTGCGCCGATAGCAGCGCGCCGTGTGCCGACGGGAATGGCGATGGAATCGGGGGCAGTGGCCCCTGGTTCTGTGGAAATGGAGGCAGAAAAAGGGCGGGCTTTGGCGACTCTCATGACCTTCAAACAGTTTGATCCGCCTACTTTTGACGGAGAGAATGTCGATCCGTGGATTGTGGGGATGTGGATTGACTCTATGGAAACGCTCTTCGAGGAGCTGTACACCTTGGAGCGGGACAAAGTGCCCCTAGCCGTGCACTGCTTGAAGTTGTCGGCGAAGGCGTGGTGGAAAGGCATTCGGCGGAATCGATCGCCTAGTCTTCCTCCTATAGCGTGGGATGAGTTTCGGGGATTGGTGTTCTCAACTTACTTCCCCGACACTGAAAAGAGAAAGCTTCAGGACAGGTTCAGGAAGCTGCGGCAAGGAGACCGCTCGGTAAGGGAATACGAACGGGAGTTTTCCCGCATCGTGAATTGTGTCCCGGCTGTAGTACGGGATGACAAGGATATGGCCGATTGGTTCTTGCGTGGGCTTCGACCAGGTATCTACAGGAGGGTGCAGATCCTCAAGCTCACCACTTTCGCGGAAGTATTGGACCGAGCATTGTGGGCAGAGCATGGCGAGGCTTTCGCGCGTGAGGAGCGCGAATCTCATAAGCAGGAGCGGGAAAGGGGGAGGCCGTTATCAAGTGGTTCGAGTGGGCAATCAAGTTCCAGACACCACTCGAAGTCGTCCTCCACCCGATCCTCATCAGGCTGCGTGATTTTGTGGTGGTTCCCACCAGGCGCGGCGATGTGCACTGCGTGATGGAAGGTGCATTCGCTGCGGACAATCAGGTCACCTGCGGGATGAATGCCCGCAAGGCGTGAGCCAAACTCTAACACTGGCGACGGCCTTTTCCTCTCCGAGACAACTTGTGGAGGTGCGACCTTTGGCATGATCTGGAGAGCGAGTTGGGATGATCGAGCAACCAGGAGGCTCGCGGCTAGCGGCAAGTGGCCATGGATATGCGACCCAAGTTGAGGAACCTGCTACGGCTGACGACGTCAGGGCAGGTATGAATTAATTAAGCAAGTATATGCTTTCGCATAATCTTAAGTTGATGCATAGCATGCATTTTATATGGTCAGTTACTACTATTGGTACATTGCATAGTAGGGACCGTGGAGACTGGTAGAGTTAGATACCCGAGAAAACTGAGAGTTCTGATATTGTTCCGATAAATCGAACAGTGAAAGTAAATCACTGTTGAGAGACCGATTGGGTAGTTGGCCAGTGCAGCCACGTGGGCCTAGTGGTACCTCTAGTCGAGGTAGGCGAGTTGTGCTAGAGTGGTTAGTTGCATAGACAAAGTTGTCTAATGCTTGACGTAGTTGGAACGCTGTAGAGGCGTGTAGAGCGCTCGAGTATAAGTGCTTATGATGCGCGGTACCGATTCAGCCGTGAGTGTGATGGCAGTAGCACGTTAGCCTTGCTAAGTGTGAAGCGGGCCATGGATCACTCGCAGGGCTGGTGGCTCGCACTAGGTGCACAGGAGCCAGTGGTGATACGTGACTCGATAGAGTATGTCGCGCAGGACGACGACGGCGGGTAGTGCTTGGGGATGACCCATGCCTGGACCACTTGTGGACTGTGGAGCCTGGGCCCTTTGGGCAGGTACAGTCAGCTGTGAGCGACAGCGGCTCGGTACCTACGGGTAGGGCGAGAGTTGTGGTCAGGGCGGTAGTCCGAGTTTGGACCCAAGTGCGTGGATGTCACGTGTTAGAGTACGAGGTTAGTGGTACGCTACGTGTGTTGTGATCCAACCCAAGGACTTGACGTGGCTTGAGGTCTTGATAGCTCCTGGTTGGAGTGTGTGCGAATTTCTAAGTGAGAATTTCGCCCGAGAATGTTGATTGGGTCTGCGCTAGAGAGCTAAGGACGCTATGCATAGTGGAGACAGGTTGGCGGTAGGCCTACGTAGAGTTGGCAGTCTATGGACCACCTGTGGAAGCTGAGGAAAGCGGCTTGGCCGGTAGCTCTGTCGTGGAGCTTGGCATAAAGTCACGAGTGAAGTGATCGTGCGAATGGATTGCGACAACAAAGTCGTGTTGGTCGTGGCTAGGATGGCGATGAAAAGAGAAAGTCAAGTGGTCTCTAGGAGACACTTGGATAATGGATAGCCACACGAGATTGAGGATAATGCTCTTTGTGGATCGAGATTGGAGATGTGCCGGAGTGTGCCATCTCGTAATAGAGCAAGAATCCAATTGGAGTTGGAGCACTCATGAGGAAACAAAGTGCCTGAAAGGGGAAAACGAGTGCAAAGAAGGTTTCCTGCATGCCAAGTGGAAAATGGAGTTGGGGCGCTTGGAACCAACAAGTTCCGACTTGCTCTACCGTCAGGAATGACGGAAACTGTAATGCACCTTGCAAAGTCGCACGTGATGGGTATTGTACCCTCCGTACTGGGCCTCTTGGATAGTCCCAAAGAGAGTAAAGCCATTCGGATCTAGAAAAGTGCATTGGTGCCCTCAAACGCTCGATAAGTCGAATTGAGGTGCGGTTTGAGTTTCGCGGACGAAACTCTTTTAAGGAGGGGAGAATGTAACATATCGGACTTCAAAAACTATGAGGACATAGTGTATGATAGGTTGGAAAGCTATTCCAATGGTTCCGGTGAAGTTCGGTGAAGTTCGGAAGCTTTCGGGCGTTTCGGTGCGCATAGGTGCGAAAACGAAACCCGAAAGGTTATGTTGGGCCGTGAGCTAAATTCGGCATTAGAATGGGTGAAAAGATAATGGAGACGTGTTCAAAAACATGTTTGGTGAGCCTCGGTTCGATTGGAAAAGAATCGGAGGTCTCGGAAGAAGTTATCGAACTTTAGCCAAATTGGCTAAAGCATGCGAATAAGATGAATAGACGAGTTCCAATTAACATTCCAACGCTGTTGGAAGGGCTAAAAATAAGCTCTAAAAGAGTTGGAAGGGTTTTGGCATCGTGTGGTGCAAAGTAGAGCTCAATCGGAGTCAAAAATGACTTTCTGGATGCCTTGTACCGGTACAAGACCAATGGTTGTACCGGTACAACCAGCGAGGTACAGGGCTGGAGCTGCCAGACCTTGTACCGGTACAAGGGGCCTTGTACCGGTACAAGCCCTGCGTAACCGAGAGAATGAGCTCTCGGGTTTGAGCTGTCTGCCAGGCCTTGTACCGGTACAAGACCCCGTGTACCGGTACAAAGAGCCCGAAAACAGCAGGTCAAGTTGGAAGAACTTGAAAACTTGAGGGGCTAAGTGGCATATTGTTACAACACATGTGAGAGGGTATTAGAGAGTGTTTTTATCTCTCTCTCTCACTCTCCCACAGCCCCCTCCCTCTCCCTCTGTTCGTGCCCAACCGAAGGGAGAAGAAGAAAGAAAGAAAGGAAAAGAGAGAAAGAAAAGAAGAAGAAAAAGAGAAAGCAAAGGAAAAGAAGAGGAAGATCTTCATCTCCATCCTCATCTTCATCTTCTTCTCATTTTGAAGCTTTTGGAGAGGTAAGCACCTTGCTCCTCTCATGGTGGATTTTGGTAGGATGGGTTTTAAACCCTAAAGCTTAGAGATTTAGAGCTCTTAAGGTATTTAGAACCTTGTAGAGGCTTAGAACACCATGAAATCTATGGTTTTCTCATGAAGCTCTAATGGTGGATTTTTAGGGTTTGCTCTAAATGCCCTAGAAATGGTTCGTATGCTCCTAGATAAACTCCTAGATGATAAACAAGCTTTCCTTTGCTTGTTTTATAGATCAAAACCGGCGTATTGGGCATATGGCACATTAGGGCATCCCAAAGAGGGATTTTGCTAATGAGGGGTTTTGATCTATTTTGACCACTCGTAAACCTAATTGTTAGGTCAAGAAACGCGTGGGCGAAGACGGTTTGAGTATTCGTCGAGCCGTTTTAAAGTTATTAAAGAAATAAGCCTTGAGGCTTCATTCTTGCCTGTAGGGCCGAGACGGCGTCGTAAGGTCGTGGGAATGGACGTGTGGCATCGTGGCGCATAACCGAAGACCTATAATTTTCGGATTTGCAAAGCGGAACACGGTTGAGGCGCAAGTGCTAGTCGGGCCCAAGCGGGTGCCGAGTGCCGCGGGAGGCCGATTGCAAGTGTCGACAAGCAATCGGAACGCGTTAAATGTGGGTTGTGTTTACCGAAGCGACTAGGTCGCCCTTATGTCTAAATGATGTTAACAATCTTCATTGATGCATACAAGTGTAAATGACGGCATATGTAAAAATGCTAAGTAATGCATGACACTAGTGATAAGATGTATATGCATGTAAAAGACTAGGTATGCACGTGTACTAGATGAATGCAAGTGAACAGAGCATGATGAATGCATTGATTAATGCTAGAGTATACACAATAAGCATGATGTAGAAATAATAAATGCAAGCATGTGGTTAATGCTAAGAGTAAAGATGATGGCATGTGAAAAAGGCTAAGTATTGGTATGATAAGCACATTATAGAAAAGAATGTTAAGTAAAAGGCTTGTGCGTATGGACATTGGTATGTGAACATAACATGAGAATGTTAAGTGATTGCAAGGAATAATGCTAGTCAAAGGACATGTGTGTATGGACCTAAAACACATATAGATCGAGTGGCAATGAACCTAGAGTCGTGAACTTAGGTTAAACAAGAATGAATATGAACCTAGTGTTGCTAAACATAGGTGAAACAAGAATGGTATTAAACCTAAGGTTAGAAAACATAGGTTGTGAGAATAAGATAATGAACCTAATGTGAAAGAACAAAGGCCGTGAGATAAAAATAATGAACCTAGAATTATATGAACCTAGGTGGGTAAAGGTAATGAACCTAGAGTTAATAAACCTAGGCTATGATTATGAAAGTAATGAACCTAAAGTATTAACTTAGGTTGAGTAAAGGACAATGGACCTAAGTAGGTCATACCATAGGGTTGAGACCTACCCTTGAGGTATGTAAAGTGGATTCTGGAATCCCGGCTGCGAGTGCAGCGGCTGCAAGTGCAGCATTTGAGCTCGGAAGTTCTTGGCCGCGGGTGTATGTGGCAAGGTTCCTCTCCCACCGGAAGAACTTCGAGGTCTGTGATCGAGCAAGAACAGTGAGCGCTAGGGTGCATATGGCATGTTCCTCTCCCTATCGGGGATCTCGGCTGCGGGTGTATGCGGCATGTTCCTCTCCCACCGGGGGATCCTTGACCACGGGGTACGCGAGGCGACCCGTTGGGCGACGTGGTACTTGGTCCGTAGGCTGAGGTGCATGTGAGAGAGTTCCTTCACCTCGAGCTGGACAGAGCGCGGCTTATCCGCATTTGATTGACTCAAGACCGAGTCGGGTGGCATAGATGGCTAAGGTAGAGATAACCTTAGATAAGAATTGTCATTTACAATGGCAAAGAATAAGAATGCTGGTAATAATTAATAATGCTAACGATTAAAGAATCGCCAAAGGGCGTAATGTAAGAAAGGTCAAAGAATAATAAAGTGTAAGGAATGACTACGAGTAGAATCAAAATAATCTACTTGCATAAGTACAGGTGTTGCATATTGCATTTTGAGAGGCCGGACACCTTAGTTCAATATCTGCTATATATCTGTTATATGTTATTGGATTAACTTGTTACAGGGCCTCATTAGACATATCGACCGAGCTTTTCCCTTGGGTGGCCATACCCACTGGGAACCATGGAGTTGGTTCTCACCCTACGTTGTTTTGGGGTGTTAACAGGTACTCACGTGAGCGGCGCGGCGGCGCGAGGCAAGGGCGTAGCTCCGTAGATAGCGCCTTACCCCAGAGACCGAGATAGCAGTACCCGAGTTGGCCGTCTAGCTTGGGAGGGTTTAAGACAAGAACAAGTTTCTATTTAGTTGAAATAAAATTGTAATAATAGTAATTGTATTTGGAAGTTCAATGTAAAAGAAAGATTATGATGTAAAATGTAACTAAGTGTATGTTGTAATAGCTTAGTAGATTATGTTTTGATACTTCCTTATGCAATCTGGAATGATATCCGTTCCTAGTTGGAACATTCGTTGATTGTTTGGATTGCGACGCCTTGAATGTACAGGGGAGACTCTGTCCGCGATACAGGGGAATCCCCGGTCCGTTCGGCGGTCTGTCGTCGACGCCGCGACCCGGTCCAAATTGGCGGTTGGTCGCGGGGCGTGACATGACCGTTTGTATTTTTGCGAGGATATTTTTGCAAATATTTATCAGTTAGGACTTTTGGAGGGATATATTTGTGGGGGCAAAATTGTCATTTCACGTTTGTATTTTTGCGAGGATATTTTTGCAAATATTTATCAGTTAGGACTTTTGGAGGGATATATTTGTGGGGGCAAAATTGTCATTTCACGAATCCACTGTTAGAAAATTAACAGCTCACTAACGGATGTTAACTGTAGGGACAATTCTGCATAACTTTGAACTTTTGCAGGGACAACTTATGGAGTTTCCATTTTGCAGGGATATATCCGCAATTG